>NC_056744.1:1724016221-1724132561 GCF_019279795.1 Protopterus annectens | reverse complement strand
GGGAAGGCATAGAGGAACTTCCCTGTTCACTGAAAAGAGAAAGCAGCTGCCCTCCAGGCAGGGGGTAAGGGATCCTGGTGCAAAAGAGAGGAAGTTGTCTGTTGCTCTCTGAGGCAAACAGATCTGAGGTGTCCAATTAATTAAGGAAGCCCAGGAAGATTTGTCTGTTAAGGGTCCTCCAAGGCCCTGCTTAATGTGTCGCTGTATATGGTATTAATGTGTCTCCCAGCACACTGTCCTATGATGGGATGTATATGGTATTAATGTGTCTCCCAGCACACTGTCCTATGATGGGATGTATATGGTATTAATGTGTCTCCCAGCACACTGTCCTATGATGGGATGTATACGGTATTAATGTGTCTCCCAGCACACTGTCCTATGATGGGATGTATATGGTATTAATGTGTCTCCCAGCACACTGTCCTATGATGGGATGTATATGGTATTAATGTGTCTCCCAGCACACTGTCCTATGATGGGATGTATATGGTATTAATGTGTCTCCCAGCACACTGTCCTATGATGGGATGTATATGGTATTAATGTGTCTCCCAGCACACTGTCCTATGATGGGATGTATATGGTATTAATGTGTCTCCCAGCACACTGTCCTATGATGGGATGTATATGGTATTAATGTGTCTCCCAGCGCACTGTCCTATGATGGGATGCATATGGTATTAATGTGTCTCCCAGCACACTGTCCTATGATGGGATGTATACGGTATTAATGTGTCTCCCAGCACACTGTCCTATGATGGGATGTATACAGTATTAATGTGTCTCCCAGCACACTGTCCTATGATGGGATGTATATGGTATTAATGTGTCTCCCAGCACATTGTCCTATGATGGGATGTATATGGTATTAATGTGTCTCCCAGCACACTGTCCTATGATGGGATGTATATGGTATTAATGTGTCTCCCAGCACATTGTCCTATGATGGGATGTATATGGTATTAATGTGTCTCCCAGCACACTGTCCCATGATGGGATGTATATGGTATTAATGTGTCTCCCAGCACACTGTCCTATGATGGGATGTATATGGTATTAATGTGTCTCCCAGCACACTGTCCTATGATGGGATGTATATGGTATTAATGTGTCTCCCAGCGCACTGTCCTGTGATGGGATGTATATGGTATTAATGTGTCTCCCAGCACAGTATCCTATGATGGGATGTATATGGTATTAATGTGTCTCCCAGCGCACTGTCCTGTGATGGGATGTATATGGTATTAATGTGTCTCCCAGCACACTGTCCTATGATGGGATGTATATGGTAAATAGGGACATACTTTCTTGGTGAACAGGCCTCAGACAGTCTGTGCTAGTCTGCTCCCAGCACACTGTCCTATGATGGGATGTATATGGTATTAATGTGTCTCCCAGCACACTGTCCTATGATGGGATGTATATGGTAAATAGGGACATACTTTCTTGGTGAACAGGCCTCAGACAGTCTGTGCTAGACTACACAGTTGGTAAGATCTGGTATCTCCATGCTTGTTTATGTACCACATGACTGCTGTGAAGAAGATCTGTTACAACTAAGTGAAAACAAACTGAAGAGCTTGGATGAGGGCTCTCATCTCTTTCAGGTTGATGTGTTCCCTTTGTAATTTTGACTATCATCTGCCCTGAATTGTGTGGTTGCCTGTAGAGGCTGCCCATGTATCATCTGCGCATACTGGAACTGGTGGGGAGAAGGGAAGTCTTATGTTGAGTTTCACCTGATTTACTCACCAAAAGAACGCCTTCCTGAGGCAAGTTATGGGGGGATCACTATGTCTACAGGATGAGAGTATTGGGACCAGTCTGTTTTCAGGTACAACTGGATTTTTCTTATATGCAGCCTGGCTAGACAGAACATTGGGATAGTAGCTGCCAGGAAACCCAAAGCTATTGGGATTTCCTTGGCCAAGCATCAGTCAAGGGAGGAACGGTTGTAAAAACAAGCTATAAGATTCTGTATTTTTTCCTGAGGCAGATAAGCCTGCAACTCTTTAGTGTTCAATCTGCAGCCCAGAAACTCTAGGTCTTGGTTGGGCTGAAGGGAGGATTTTTTGTAGCTGACAATGAAGTCCAACTACATGATGAGGTTGATGGTGAACTGGAGAGGTAGGATCTATGGAGAGGTAGCCTGGATTAGCAGATCATTTAAGCAGGAAAATTTCTGAAGTCCCGGAGTCTGGAAGAATGCTAGCAAAGATACTAGATAGTTTGTGGAAACTCCAAAAGGCAAAGCAGCATGGGTCTCCATTACCCTTCTTTTCTTGTAACTAAAAAAAATCTGAAGTAAAACCCCCTTCCTAAAAATTATATGAGCACTGGTTCTATACTACCTTGAGCCTGCAATTCTTGGAGTATGCATTGTAGAAGATGGACTCAGCTGTGGGATGGGAGGTATGCTACTTAGAGGGGGGAGTTCTTTCCAGGCCATGGCATAACCCTTTATATAATGGAAAATACACATCAGTCTGTGGTGATCTTTTACCAACTTGAAATTAACTATGTTGGCCTTTTGTAGGTGATCAGGGCAGGACCGATGGGTTGGAGGATCTTGTTTTGTAGTCAAAGAGATTATTCTCTGAAGGGAGGCCTCCCAGATGTGGGGTTCCTCTGTAATGTCTCTTGGAATCTCTTTCTGGGAGACTTACTGTGTTTTTGAATGGGTATGGAGTTCCTTTTAACAAAAGAAGTGGGCTTAGCTTGGTAATCCCTCTGGTATCTAGGCATGGAGGTTAACAGAATCTGCCTGCAGTGATTCATTGTCTTGCCTTGATCTTGTAGGCTTTAAATAAGCTGGCAGCTTTTTGAGCAAACAAAAGGCCTGTGTGCAAAGCAGAATCAATCAGTTTGGCTTGAAAGTCTTCTGGCATGGGTGGGTTGCACAAACATGCACACCTGCGAATGGGTTGCACAAACATGCAAACCTGTAAATGACACAGACAGTAGCAGCTGCTCTAGAAAATGCCTCTACAGCATCATAAATACATTTTATTTTGTGTCTGGCTGCCTGAGTAGCCTGACTAAGAAAGGATAACATTGGTCATTTGGAATTTGGCCCCTGTGGATCCACCACAACCTTGTTTAAGGAATTGAGCATGGGTAACAAGTATTTGGTCACCTGGGTTTGATAATTAATAGCTATGAATGCCAGAGTATTAGATGTATAAACTGTTTTCCCCCATCTATCCATAGCCCCACTGCCTTTGTCTTAAGTAATGGCATCAGAATTGGAAACAGTTTTTGAAGGTTTATCAGAAGAGAGATAGAGGTTGGCCATAGCATTGTTGTAAAAGACCTTAAGTTCATCAGCAACTTTATAAAATCTGACTCATCTGTTGAGGGCAGGAGGCTGTGAATCAGAGGTAGCAAAGGAAAACTAGAAAGCATTCGAGAAAGCTTAGAGAACTGGGGGACAGGTGAAGGGGTTGGAGTACCTACTTCCAAGAGGTTGTAGTATCTTTTTGCACCCCTGAAATCTGTCTAGACTCCCACTCAAAACATTTCATCATGTTTATAATTGTCTCCCCAAATGAAGCTTCTTCAATAGCAGAATCAGTGAAATGGAGTCTTCCTCATCAGAGGGGAATTGGTCAGAGGAGTGTATTTGAGAGGAGTATGCTAGAGAATGTACAAAGTCAGAGGCATCTTCCTCTTCAGAAGAAGATAAATACACATAATTTTATGGGGTGTGGGAGGAGGATGGGCAGAAAACAATGGAAGTTCCAGAGAGTACAGTTGTGTACACTTACCATAAATGTAGATGCTCGAGTGTATTCACTGTTGCAGTCATTACATTTGGGGTAATCTGCTGGCAGGTTGCCCTCAGTCGGCCTGAATTACAAAGTCTTGGGTCCTGCATCAGTTGCTGTCTTCTCTTTCATGACGTCAGGTTGTCAGGGGTATAAAACATGCAGCCAACGCCATTTTCTTTAATTGTTCTTGCCCCCGATGTCAGGTGCCCCCAAAAAGGTAGCAAAATTGTGTGTGTGTGTGTGTGTGTGTGTGTGTGTGTGTGTGTGTGTGTGTGTGTGTGCGTGCGTGCGTGCGTGTGTGTGTGTATATATATATATATATATATATATATATATATATATATATATATATATATATACACATGCAAAAATATAAACTTTACATTCATCTACAAGCAAATACACCACATAGGTTGTAGAAGACAGAGAAGGAAAGATAAACTTCAGAATGACAGGGGGATGGCGGGAGGGTAACTTGGACTGCAACAGTGAATACACTCGAACATCTACATTTATGGTAAGTGTACACAACTGTACTATGTTCTTTGTGTTTCACTGTTGCAGTCATTACATTTGGGTAGAATCCCAAAGCTATGGTTGGGAGGCTGCAGCTAAACAGCATTAGGTGCGGCTATAAGGCCCTGCAGCACTGCAGTGGCAAAGCCTGCCCTGTACTTAGAGAGGCAAATGGTAATGCTTTGTAAAGGTATGAACAGAACTCCAAGTAACAGCCTCTAGAATGTCTTTGGTTGGTACTCCTCTGAGAAAGGCTGCTGAAGTAGCTGCAGCTCTGGTGGAATGAGACCTAATGCCCTTGGGCACAGGTTTACCATGGTGTAAGTAGCAGAAACTGATGAAGTGGCTTATCCACTTTGAAATAGCCTTTCCTTCTGATCCTGCAGCATATAACACTAATAATTGCTCAGTTTTTCTTAGAGCTTTTGTCCTGCTCAAGTAGAATCTTAGCTGTCTGTGTATGTCCAAGGAATGCAGAATTCTCTCCCCCTTGTTCTGCGGATTTGGATAAAAAGTTGGCAGATGAATTGTTTGGTTAAGAGCCACACTGGAAACCACCTTAGGCATAAAAGTAGGATTTGTCCTCAGAGACACCCTGTCTGGGTAAAATATGATAAAAGGCTCTACAGCCATGAGGGCCTGTAGCTCTGAGACTCTTCTTGCTGAAGTAATTGCTAGTAGCAGAGCCGTTTTCCATGATAAGAACTTTAGATCAGCGGTAGCAGCTGGTCCAAATGGAGGCAGGGTGAGCTTTTCCAACACATAATTGAGGTCTCATGCAGGTAATGGTGATCTTCTAGGAGGCCTTAAATTTTTGGCTCCTCTAAGAAACTGCTTTAGTAAAGGATAAGAAAAGATTGGTGGCACTGTATTGTAATGAGCCAAAATGGCAGAGGCATGGATCTTGATTGATGAGAAAGATAGGCCTTTGTCAAGCATCTCAGTTAAGTATTGTAATATCTGGGGAATATGTGGTTCTGGTGTATCACTTCCTTGTGCCTGATTCCAAGCACAGAATCTCTTCCATTTGTCAGCATAAGATTTTCTAGTACTAGGCCTTCTGGCTTCCAAAATGACATCCATCACAGCTTTACTGAGGGGTGTTGTTTGTATGACTACATGATTAGCCATGCTGCCAGGTTCAGAGTTTGTAGTTGATTGTGCAGGATCTGATTGTTTTGCTGGGACAGTAGTTGTGGTCTTTGAGGTAAGGTCCAAGCTGGGCACTGAGCCAAGTTCCTTAGGATTGGGTACCAGTATTGGCGGGGCCAGTCTGGGGCAATTAATATCATCTTTGGCTTCTCTTGTCTGACTTTTAGGAGGACCTTGGGTAGAAGAGGCAGAGGAGGAAAGGCATAAACTGATAGGTTTTTCCAACTGAAGGGTAGGGCATCCACTTTCCATGCTTGTCTGTGATAAGTCCTTGTGCAGAATCTTTTCAATTGATAATTTTGAGGAGAGGCAAATAGATCTATGTCTGGGCTCCCCCATTTCTCTGTTATCATGCTGAAGACTTGTGGATTTAGTTTCCACTTGTGAGGATCCATAAGGTTTCTGCTTAAATCGTCTGCCAGAGTGTTTTGTTTTCCTGGCAGGAATTGAGCTTTAAGATGTATTTGGTAGAGTCAAAGCTGTGTCCCACAGTGCCATGGCTAATCTGCAAAGGGGGTAGGAGTGTGTGCCCCCTTGCTTGTTTATATACCACATGACTGTGGTGTTGTCCATCTTTATCAGTAGTTGTCCTGGATGAAGTAAGTCCTTGAAGGCTGTTAGGGCATTTTGAACAGCTAGCATCTCTTTCTGGTTGATATGTAGATGCATTTGTTTTGGTGTCCATACGCCCTGAATGCATCTTCCTGCCATGTGGGCCCCCTATGCATAATCTGATGTGTCTGTTGTTAAGATTTGGCTGGCAGGGGGTAGAGTGAAGGGCAGTCCCATGTTTTGGTGACATGCCTTTGCCCAGCACAGAAACTCCCTGTTGCAGGCAGGGAATGAGAGGAATCATTGTTACCAGACTGTGTGAATGTTGACTCCATAAACTTTTTAGGTACCATTGAAGTTTCCTCATATGCAGTCTTGCATATGGAATTAGTAGGATGCAGGATGCCATGATGCCCAGAGCCTGCAGAATTTGCCTTGCAGAAGACTGGGTTTTTGTTGCCATCAGTTTGAAGTAAGCAGTCAGTTGCCTTTGCTTGTCTGGCGTGAGGTAAGCCATCTGGGCAGTTGTATCCAAGCTTGCACCCAGGAATGTTATCTTTTGAGAGGGTAACAGTTGTGATTTCTTTTCATTTATTGTGTACCCTAGGCATGTTAGAAGCCTTTTCACAAATGCCAGGGGTTGAAGAACAGTGTCCTTGTTCTCTGCTTGAATGAGACAGTCGTCCAAGTAAGGATATATTTGTATACTTCTTTGTCTGCAAAATGCAATTACTGGTGCCAGGCACTTTGTAAAGATCCTGGGTGCAGTAGATAAGCCAAAGGGCAGTGCAGAGAATTGGTAATGCATTAAGCCAGCCTTGAATTTGAGGCATCTTCTGCCCGATTGTCTTATTGGGATATGCAGGTATGCCTCTTTTAGGTCTAAAGTCACCAGCCAAGCATTCTTGCCCAGAATGGGCAGAAGCTGCTGCAAAGTCTGCATTTTGAATTTTGGACTGTCCAGGTATGTGTTCAAAATCGATAAATCCAGTATTGGCCACCAGGCCTTGTCCTTTCTGGGTACCAAGAACAGTCTTGAGTAAAAACCTTGTCCTTTTTCCTGTTCTGGTACTGTCTGAATGGCCCCCATATCCATGAGGAACATAACCTGTTTCTGTGCCTCTGCCCATTGAGTTTTTGGCAGATCTGACCAACCATTTGCCACTGGCAGAGTGTGGAAATGGAATCTGTATCCCTGTGATACGTTGTTTAGTACCCACTTGTCCTGGGTTATTAACTGCCAATTTTGAGCAAAACGTGCTAATTTTCCCCCTATGGGTGCTGCCAAAATATAAGTGCTTGGTGTAAGCAGAGGGAAGTCATTGGGATTGCTTTCTGTAAGTTTGCGCTTTATCTCCTCCAGATTCGGAGGTGGTAGCGCCCCATTGCTTTGACCTGTATGAATCTTGGGCCTGGTATCTGGAACCCTTAGGGCATCTGGATTTGCCCCTTTGAGCTCTGTCTGACACAGGAAAGGACCATTTTTTTGTAGGCCAGTGGCTACTGAATCTTGGTGGCTGCACTTGTAAGAAGTCTTTGACAGTTTGCATAGACTTAGCTTTGTCTTCCATTTTCTTTAAAACCTCTTTTGCCTTAATACCAAACAGAGAATCATGCTGTAAAGGTGCATCTAGCAATTTAGCTTTAACATGATCAGGCAAATTTTGTTCCTTTAACCAAGCATGCCTCCTAATCACAGATCCAGTAACTGCGGCCCTGCAGGAGGCCTCTAAGGAATCAAATCCACATTGCAAAGTATGCTTTCCAACTTGTTCAGCTGCATGCAATAATTCCTGCAATTCTTTATTTTCTGCACATTCTGAAATCAACATCATTTTCTGTTTCAGCAATCCAGTAACATGTTGTTGGTACTTAAGCATATGAAATTGACAGTTTAAGGCCCTGATTGCCAAGGTTGCAGATGTATAAACATTTTTTCCCCATCTGTCTAGTGCCCTTGAATCTCTGTCAGAGGGGGTAGGATTTTTTTCTGTTGAGGCCTTAACTCCCTTTGGACCCTCTGAAATAGTTTCAGGATCAGCAGCAAGGTTTCTAAATAAAAATGTATGTGAGTCAGGGACCCTGTAATATCTGTCAGGCTTACTGGGAGCCGGAGGTAAGGAGTCAGGGGTCAAGCTTGACTCCGAAAAAACATAATCCACAATGTCTAAAATGGGGAATGGCTAAAGGCTTGTGCTGAGGAAGAAGGAAATCCCTGAGCCTCTTTTTTGATTCTGAGAAGTCTTGACTCTCCCAGTGAAAATGCTCCCCCAAAGTATGCAAGGTTTCTCCAAATTAATAATCCTCAGGAGGAGGTGCAGATGGAATAGACTCCTCAGCATCAGAATCCTCATAGGGAGGTATAGATAATTCCTGATCAAAAGAGGAATCAGAAGAAATAGAAACCTGATCTGAAGATTCATAATCAGTGTCTTGCCTAGGCCTCTTATCTGGAGGGGGATGGGTACCCCTGATCAAGGTAATAAGGTCTTCAGCCATTTTGATCATCTGTTTTTTTAGGCACAGAGGCCTGTGCACATGGTTCACGCATCATTTTTTTAGTTTTAGAAGTTGCTTTTGTCTTTGGTTTTGCAGCTGTCGTCAGTTTGATATACAAATATTGAGGTCTGAATACACCCTCAGAAGCCGGTGCCTGCTCAGTGGCTCCAGACCCATCTGAGGGAGATACATCCATCTGTCCAATACCTTGGGTATCTTGCAGCATGTCGGACTCCACATGGGTGTCGGGAGAGGCCTGCGACTCGAAGGTAGTGGGTATCAGGGGCTGAGAAAGTGCCTCACTGAGTACCGGCGACTGGCTTAGGAGAAGCTTCGTCATTGGTTTTGGATCTCGACTACCTTTCTCTGTCCTTTTTCTTTGTGTTTTTTATGTACTCCGGTAGTCAGATTGCTATCCGACGACATTTCTGGGTAGTTAAATCTGTTTTCAGAATACTCTGATGCAAAAATATACTGATGCTTAATAGTGCGTTGGTTAAATCTAGCACAAAACCAATAGCCAGGCAGTCAGGGCCTAGGCAAGGAATACAGTATAAATGGAAATCCTTATGAGGTATTTGCTTCCCACAAGTAACACAATTATTAACTTTTTCTGACATTGGTAAAAAGCAAGAAAAAAGTTTCCCCAACGGGGTACTTAGCTTTAGTGAAGACTTCGGTTCTGAAACTCAAACTTGAATATTTCAGTAGTCGGCCGACCGGCACTTGCGAAATGCTTCTGCTTCAGGCACTGCGCGGCAAGAAAGACTAAAGAAAATGATGTCAGCTGCATGTTTTATACCCTTGACGACCTGACGTCATGGAAGAGAAGACAGCAACCGACGCAGGACCCAAGACTTTAGAATTCAGGCCGACTGAGGGCAACCTGCCAGCAGATTACCCCAAATGTTATGACTGCAATAGTGAAACACGAAGAACATCTATAATGGTGTTGAGCAGGCCAGGAGAAAAGTCCAGCCATTTGTTTTCCGTACATGGAGAGGAGGACAGATGCGCTTAGTTTTTTGTTTTCTTTTTTGATGTAATGTCTGCCTGCACAAAACAGGGTGATTCAGACCCTTGACGTACATCTATTAACATACCAGGGCTCTCTTTCCTAACTACTAGAATCTGTGGGATGATTTCCATGTCCTCTGAAATTATGATCCACAATTCATTTTTCTCTGTGGGATCTGATTCCTCAGAAAGGCCCTCAGATGCTGTACTGGCTTTTGGCGGGGTCTCAGTAAAGGTGGAATTGGATGTTCCATGGGTTCTGCAACCTCAGCAGGTAAGTCAGATTCAGAAAAGGTAGATTAAATACCCTAACTGGACCTTTGGATTTTTTCTTCAAGGGTAGTGGTACTCCAGGGCAGTGGAATCCACCATCCTGGAAAGGACCAAACATTCAGAACTGGATCTCCAACAAAGTGGTAAGTGAGGCCAAATGGGTTCACAAAGTCTTTGGCACAAAGGATTACAGATCAGAAGAGACACTGAGTATGCCGATCTTTGTATGGGATTTGCCTACCACACTTGCACTTACTCCTCCTAGCTGACATCGAAAACAGATACAGATGACAACAGTCAACAAGACACCCCCACACCAATTCCATGTAGAAGAATGGGAAAGGGGATTGATAATGGCCAGCAAAACCTTGAAGAATCTACAGAGAATCATGTCAGAGCTCTCCATGCATGTCACAAATGCAGGCAATATGCTGGTCTTGAGCAGAAGCTAGGTAAGACTCTTGTCCTGAAAGGAATCCTTCCTTAGGAATGATGCATAGATGTAAAGAAAAGATAGCTGATTTCAACAATTGGGTTAAATTATGGTGCCATTCCAGGGGGATCCAGTATAGGTCAGCATGGGAAGAGATGTTTGGCAGTCCTACTTTATTTGCCAAGGATGGTCTGCAACTTTCATTCGAAGACTTCTACATACTGGCTAAAGTTTTTGTTGCACCATAGTGCCTTTTTTAGGTCAACTACAGTTGATGGACATTCCAACATAACTAATATATCAAATCCAAAACAGGATCACATTAAGGTAGCTCTGCTCAATGCAAGTCTCAACACCAAAACACAAACTTTGAGGATCTCTTGTATTTGGAATGTATTTATGTCTGTGAAATTACTGAAATTTGCTCTACATATTCAAAAAGCACTCCCTCCATACCTGGGTTTTATACCTACCATGCCGTCAGACTTGATGGCAACTGCTGTGATATTTCCTACAGCGATCCTGGGGACTCAAAATCAGAGCACACTCACTAAATCACAGTGAACTACAATTTAGATTTTTATGAGAAAATAAATCATGAATGGAATCTATCTTGACTTAAAATATTATTTATTTTCCTACATAAGCATATATTCTCATGCTTTGTTAGCTCAGCTATACAGAAATAGAATTAGTTATTGTTTCTCTCTTTTAATTTCTCTGCGCCTTTTAGGTTTCTAATACCATAATGGGAATGGACCCCATTCCTAAGTCAAAGTATGATTATAGTTCTTGAAATTAGTATTGTTTCAATATTTCATGTTAGCTAGAAGTACTCTTTGCAGGACTTGCAATGTGCCCAGTAATTACTCCTTCTGCAATTCATATGGAGTAACATGTATCAGTAACATATCTAAGTACAGCTGTAAATTATTTTTTATAAGATCCGTTGCTCCTACTACTATTGGGACTATCTGGGTATCCATACTGGCCTCATTTCTGCCTGCAAGTCTTGTTAGTTTATGACTTTGTATCTCTCTGCATGTAAGACACTCTTGTCACTGGATGTAGCAATTTCAATGACCAATTTTTGTCTTCTTTTCATGGACTACTATATCTGGTTTTCTAGCATCTATGTTTTGAACTGTTGGCAATGTGTGATTTCATGTGATATAAACCATCATTTTCACTGATGCCTTGTGGCTCATGTTTCCAGTTTTTCTCACCTACTTCAGCATTATAATGTTTGCACAATCCCCAGTGCAACAGTCTTACCACATCATTATGCCTTTCAGTATATGGTCCTTCTGTCATTAGTATGTCACAACAAGCAAGAAGGTGTGTGACTGTTTCCAATTCTGTTTTACAAAACCTACATTTGTCTGTTTCTCCTACATGTTCAATAGACTTTGTAAATCAATGTTTAGGTAGTCCAGTATCTTGGGCTGTCAATATTACCCTTTCATCTTTTGGTTTAAATTCAACTCTCCTTAACCATTCTTGCATTCAATCATAATCAACATGAGGTTGTTCCAAGTGTTTCCTATACTTGCAACTATATTTATGCATATTCCACATTTTTTACCTTCTCATCTGACTTTTCACCTTACATTCCTTCTTTTGTTTTTGGCACATTCAGTTGCTGACTGATTTTTATCTACGTTTGGTTTAATTTCCATTCCCGCTTGACACCGATATGCTTCTGTTAAACTGAACAGGGAAGTCATCCTAGACTTATTCTCCTCATGTTTTATAACTTTCACTACATTTGGGTATTGTAAGGTCAACAGATATTTATGCAGTCCTACGACTGCAGATCTATACATGTAATCAATTTTGAGGAGGCCCACACCTCCTTCAGTATGGAGAATATATAGTCTTGGTATGCACTGATTTTTATAAATCATTTGATAAGCATGAAGCATCCTTCTTGTTTGCCTGCCCAACCAATCCAATACCTTTTGGAACCAGTCAATCACTGCAAAACTAAGTTAGGACAGGAAGTGTAAATGGGTTTATAGCTTGGACTTTGTTCCTAGATATCAGTGCTGTTTTCAGTATTAATTTTAGTCTTCTAAAAATATTCCTTACAAAGTTTTATTCACATTTGTTCATGTTTTATTGTTGATCCTTCATCAATTCCCAGATATTTATACACTCCCTCTTGCTCAAGTTCTTTTAAATAACATTCCTATCCCAGGCTGAATTTTTTTTTTTTTTTGGTGCTGCAGCTTTCCTGCTTTAAAGGTTGTTTTTGCACATATTTCAATAATAAATGACATTGGGTTAAGGGATGATAAAGGAGCAGTGGTGACAAAAGTCTCACTGGAATATCCCCCTTGGAATTTTTTGTCTCTGGAATAATAATTTGACCTTTACCATGGCTTAACTGCAAAGTGGTTTGCCACTGTTTCAGGGTTACTGTAATGTAATCAATTGGTGTAGGGTGTATTTTATACATTTTTAGGCATTCTTTTATCCTTGAATGTGGAATAAATTAAAATGCTTTTTTTGCATTTTATCAATGCCATACTTAGATTTTCCCCTTTTACAGTTCTTTACTGTCACTTTCTTTTTTAGCCTTTTGTTCCATTGCCATGATTGAGTTTTCTTCTAAATGACTATAAACTCTGTCAGCATTAGCTCCAGTGTATAATGTATACGTTGTTGGAAGACAAGCTATTGGTCTGCAGTTTTTAGGGTAGCTTGCAGGTTCACTCTTAAGTAGGAGTATTGTTTATCCTGTTCTTACCCAGGTTGGTGCCTGTTAGGGGTGCACATAAAAATAGTTCTAAATATTCATGTAAAGATCTTAATACTTTTAGCCAGAAGTTAGTATTGCATCTTTATTCCAATCTCTCTGGGCGTTACATCATCCCATTTCATATTTTGTACCTTTGAACTTCTTATTCTTTATTTCTTCTATTCATTCAGCATTTTATGTTTTACAGGATCTTCACAGATATTTCTCCAAAATGTATCTATTTCTTTTTTTGGTGGGGTTTGAATTCCTTTTGCCTTGTTACCCAGTCCCAGTTCTCTATAAAACATTTTTGGGTCAACAATAAATTTCTTATTTTGTACTTTTCCTTTATATTTACCTGCATATCTTCTCAGTTTTTTTGCCTGTGCTGATATTTTAGTTTATTATATGCGACAGTGCATGATTGATCCTGATCTGTTCTGATACTGCATATTGCTTTTATCACATCTATATTTGTGAATATTTTTGTTGATCTGTTCCCTCTTCTATACTCTTCTAACAGTGGCTCTTCTTGGCTTAATTGCTTTATAGTTTTCTCAATTCAATAATTCCATGATGGTATTTGATTTCTCCCCTTCCTTTCTCAGCTGTCCTGTGTTTTAGTGGTAAGACTTTATCTGTTAACAATTTAGTTCTACAGTAATATATCCCAGTATTTACATCTGTTATATCAAATGGATCAATATGAACAGTCCTAATTACTGCTTCATTTATTTTACCACACTTGTAACTTTTGGGTTTTATTGACTTTCTGTTGTCTGTTTTTTCATTCATCTTAATATATCTGTCCATCTCTATTAAGTCAAGCAACTCTTCACTTAAATTATTTTCTTCTAAACTGAGACATCTTCTTTGTTCTCCATTTCTTGCAGACATTCTATAGAAGTTCCAGAGCATATTGCTGTGCCTCATTCTCTTCAGTTTCATCCTGTGTTATCCATTGTTCTTTCATATTGGAACTCACTGGCCTATCACTCTACAGCACAGACTGAGTCAGAGTTGCCACAGTTTATTGTTCATTCCCTTGCTGTGCAACTCCAACTGAACTTTAACACTGGCTTCCTGTGGAAGGTTCCATAGTATCTTCATATAGCAACTGAGCAGATGTTTCCCACTCCACTGTTTTCTCCTTAATTTGGAGATCTGTTGTTCTATCCTGCTGTGATGTTATCAGAATTATATTTTCTATACCAAATCCTTCACTTGCCAGGAAATCCATAACCTCAGTTTCTATTTCTTCAACTTCTCCATTACTAATTATATTTTCTACTTTTCCAGTTTGTTTTCTTATTTTTTTTGTATTGTAAAATGTTCTATATCTGGATGTCTTTGCCTATATTTCACTTCAAATATCTTTGGTGCTGCTATTTTGTATAGATTAGATTTGCTTTCTCCTTTGCATAAATATTGCACCATATTAAATCTCTTTTTCATTCCCATGTCCATATTTATTCTTCAGATGTCTCCTGCTCCTCCTGTTTCTCCTTACATGGGGAACGCATTGTTACATCATGCTGTATTTATTCTTCAGATGACTCCTGCTCCTCCTGTTTCTCCTTACTTGGGGAATGCATTGTTACATCATGCTGTATTTATTCTTCAGATGTTTCCTGCTCCTCCTGTTTCTCCTTACTTGGGGAACGCATTGTTACATCATGCTGTATTTCTTCTTCAGATGTCTCCTGCTCCTCCTGTTTGTCCTTACTTGGGGAACGCATTGTTACATCATGCTGTATTTATTCTTCACATGACTCCTGTTCCTCCTTACTTGGGGAACGCATTGTTACATCATGCTGTATTTATTGTTCAGATGACTCCTGCTCCTCCTGTTTCTCCTTACTTGGGGAACGCATTGTTACATCATGCTGTATTTATTCTTCACATGACTCCTGTTCCTCCTTACTTGGGGAACGCATTGTTGCATCATGCTGTATTTATTCTTCAGATGACTCCTGCTCCTCCTGTCTCTCCTTACTTGGGGAATGCTTTGTTACATCATGCTGTATTTATTCTTCACATGACTCCTGTTCCTCCTTACTTGGGGAACGCATTGTTACATCATGCTGTATTTATTATTCAGATGACTCCTGCTCCTCCTGTTTCTCCTTACTTGGGGAACACATTGTTACATCATGCTGTATTTATTCTTCAGATGACTCCTGCTCCTCCTGTCTCTCCTTACTTGGGGAATGCATTGTTACATCATGCTGTATTTATTCTTCAGATGTCTCCTGCTCCTCCTGTTTCTCCTTACCTGCGGAACGCATTGTTACATCATGCTGTATTTATTCTTCAGATGTCTCCTGCTCCTCCTGTTTCTCCTTACTTGGGGAACGCATTGTTACATCATGCTGTATTTATGCTTCAGATAAGTCCTGCTCCTCCTGTTTCTCCTTACTTGGGGATTGCATCGTTACATCATGATGTGATATACTCTGTCTTAGACTTTCTACACTAAATTCGTAACTTTGCAGGTATTCTATAACTTCAGCTTCTATTTTTAACTTCCACTTTACTAATCTTCTGTTGTGCATTCCCTGTTTGTGATCTTACTTTTTGTATTGTGAAGTTTTCCATATCTGGATGCCTTTGCTTGTATTTCTGTTTGAATATCTTTAAGGCTGCTTTTTGATCTGATTAATTTGACTTTCTCCTTTTCACAAATACTGCACCATATTGTATCTCTTTGTCTTTCCCATGTCCTTATTTCTTTTTTATACCTTTCAAAAATCTTTAGATTTTGTTCTTTATATTTTTTCACTTCCTCAGTCACTTCTTTTTCCAAATGGAAAAGGGTTTCTTGGTCTATATCATGTTTTTCATAAATCTGTTTTATTAATGAATACAATTTTTATTTGAAGCTTCTGACAGTTTTTCTTGTACAAGTTATTCTGTGTGGTCAAGTTTATGATAAAAAGCATGAGGATGTCCTGTCAGCAGCATCTTTCAGAAACGTACTGTCCTTTCTGGTCAGTCAGCTAAAACTATATACTATTTGTTTTGTTTATATTGTGTGATTTTACTATAAAAATAAGAGCTCTCCCTTTGCTCTGGAAGGCACAGGCTTATTCTACTAGTTATCTTACAAACATGTTCTTCAATAAAGAGATTATTTGCATGGCTGAAGTCTGAGTTTTCTATCCTTCCGTAACAAAACAAAATCAGTTATCATTTTACAACCTGTTACAGGACACCATCTGTGTTCCAAATAATCATGTGAAGTTCCTAGATGTAATCACTCAACTCCCTACAGACAAAAACTCAATTATTTTGGGAGACTTTAGCTACCCAGAAATAAACTGGAGCTCCTATACTGCAACTGTAGGCTATACTAAAAAGTTCTTAGACTTCATTAATATAAGCTTAATGGAACAGATTGTTGGCAAATCCACTTGAATACATAATATTCTTAACCTAGTCCTTATGAATTTAGCTTCTTCATATACTATTCCCTGGTGTCCCTCCCCTGGTTAAGTCAAATCATAAACTAGTTAACTTCACTACTAGAACCTCTAAAGCTGAAGATAAATTATCTCCAAATTCAGAACAAGAACACTCATCCATCTACCTGCTTAACTGAATAAGCTGCTGGAAATGTCAACAAGGTGTCATTATTTCTCCCACAGGGAGGGTATCACAAAGTCTTCTACATCTGATAAAGTGATTGTATCTGGACTAATCCTTTGTACTCTGTTTCAAAATAAAAGGACTTTAGTCCTGTAAATCTCATTAAACTCTATGAGGAAGTTTCAAGATTCACTTATTCCTGCATATTCCCAGATGCCACCTCAACAGGAAGTTACGCAAAATAGTTAAAGCCCCACTTAGATAAATGTATGGAGAACGGACAGTACTGACAAGATTTAAATATGATAGAAAATTAAAACCAAGCCACCAGGATGGCCCACCAAAATAAATAAATTCTACAATGAAAGAAAAAAAAACTTAAAAGTATAGAGCAGATCTGAGGAACCTTAATTAAGGATAGAATTAAATAATGCCAGAAAAATTACAAACTATAAGGAATAGTAAGGCAGCCCATGAACTGAGCTTAGCATCTGAAACTAAGGACAACTACTAAGTCTTCTTTAGTTATGTTAGAAAACTAAGAAATAATACTTAATATTGCTCAAGACTTATTCAAAATGGCACCGCTTAGTCTGACATAGTAGACACTGCCAAAGTAAGACCCAACATATTCTGTGTGATCTTTTCCACTGAAATGACTATTCAAACCCCACTTATCCCTGAAATCCTTAGACCCTGATCATCACCAAACACTGCATGCTCAAAGAGTAAAAATACTTCTTCCATAGGACCTAATAATCTACTACTAATAAACAGCGCCAAGCAAGCAAGTGGTAGCAGAGCCATTCCTTAACCTATTTAACCTGAGTTTAGCAACTGGCTTTGTCCCTGATGTTTGGTGCATAGCAGTAGTGATGCCCCTCCACATGGGTGGCCCCACCACTGCCCCAAGAAAGTACTGGTCCATCAGCATAACAAGTGTCATATGCAATGCCAAGGATATTATAACTGATCTGATGAACTGCCAAGGGTATTATAACTGATCTGATGAACTGCCAAGGGTATTATAACTGATCTGATGAACTGCCAAGGATATTATAACTAATCTGATGAACTATCTCATTAATTATCTCATCGGGTAGACTGCAATAGTTTGGCTTTGTTAGGTAGATCCTGTCTAATGAATCTAGTCAACTTTTTTTGAAAAAATAAACTGTTGAGAATGGCCATGCCATGAACATGGCAATCCTTGACCTGGTTAAGGCCTTTGACACTATATTCTAAGCTACCATAATTAGTAGGTTGAAAACACTACATACATATCCCTATGTGCTAAGATGGATAAACAACTGGCTAAGGGTCAGAACCCATACAGTGCAGGTAGCAGTTTCACCAAAAAAATATATGAAAGTAATCAGCGATGTTCTGCAGAGCTCATTGCTGGGACCCATTTTTTTGTTTGCCATTTACTGTTTTGATACCTTCAGTCCACAAATCAAGACCTCTGGCTAACCAAGTTTGCAGATGTCAACATAACAGGAGCCTCTGTCAAGTCACTCTCAGACACTAAGGACCTACAGCAAGAACTTGCACTTGTAAACACCTTGAATGCTAACAATGGGCTTAGATTAAATGTTAAAAAGTGCACATTTGGTAAAGCATTCCCCTCCACTAGCATATAACATAGACAATATCAAACTCCAAAATGGGAATGGTGTTAGAGATCCTGGTTCTTCAGTTGATAATTTCCTGGTTTTTGACCATCATGAAATTACAGTAGTAAAAGTTCTTCTACTTAGCACACTTGATCAACAAAGGAATATCTCCCAGATCCATCTAGGTCACTGTCTTTTTATATTCGGCAGTGACTAGGCCAATTATTGAATACAATGCCTCCTTTGAGGATGTACTTCACTAGATATATTAAACAAATAGAAAGACTCCCCCAGGGGTTCCTAACTAAGATCATCACTGGCTTAAAAGCCATAAGCTACCAACAAAGACATGAAGCACTGTCCATTTATTCAGTTTCTTACAGATGCGTGAGGGGAAATCTCTGCCTTGCCTTTTGAGCCAATAGGGATCCAGTAGTCCAGGATCTTTTGTATCTCCACAAATCAAACACTCCCATAAGTAACAGAACAAGAGATCTAAATTTTCACCAGCAGATAAATAAAAAAAGGTGGAGGAACAGGTTCATTACACAATGACTTCCTCACCTATGGCATAGACTGGATTGCATATTAAACAGTATGACACATTAACTTCCTTCAAATGAGAACTGGGCAATTGAATGCAAATTCATAAATCTACCCCTGGTTTAAGTGGCCTGGCCTTCCTCTACAGAGGAGGTTCACTCTAAGGGTGGGGACTGGCAAGCTGTATGTATATGTATATGTATATATATATGTATATGTATATGTATATGTATATGTATATGTGTATATATATATATACATATATATATATATATATATATATATACTATACACACACACACACACACACACACACACACACACACACACACACACACACACACACACACACACACATACACATATATATAGATATATACATACATACAAAGTGAGAGAGATATTCATATCTACATACACGTATAATGTATGAATGTGTACATTTTACAGATATATATATATATATATATATATATATATGATATATTTTATTTATTTATTTATTTTTGCAGGGACAAGTCCCACCTGAACTGTCCTGCCCACTATATATAACAATGATAACTGGATACAAAAACAACTCCGGAATATTACCTATGAGATGGCACGCCCATCTCCGCTATGCTAGACCAGATATATATTCAGGTGGCTAGAATGTTCTCTAATTATGAAGTTATGATAAATGAAATACAAAGTATCAGAGATATGTTCCTCAATAGAGGTTACCCAATAGCATTACTTGATGACATTTCGTCTTATGTTATCAAAGAATGGGGAAAAAATATCCACCGATTTTGGGTAATCCTTTGAATGGTAATTTAATTCAAACTAACAATATAGTGAAATCTGACTTCAATAGAGTGTGTGTATTGACTTATTCTCCTAATGTGAATGAGATTAGGAATATTATAAACAAACATTGGAAAGCCTTGATTGTTGATGATGAAGTAAAAAAGGAAGTAGGTGACAGACCATGCTTTGTTTACAAAATGGGTATCTATATGAAGAAATTGATTAAGAGAATGACAAAAAACATTAGTGGTAATAACTTGAGTATTAATACTAGAAAATGTGGCTCCTGTAAACAGTGTTTTGCCATTAATGAAGTTACAGGATGCAAACTGGATGATATTAATAAAACCTATGTGAAGTTCAGAAAAGGAAATTGTAACAGTAAAAATATAGTATATCTAGCTAAATGTACATTATGTACTGCCTTTTATATAGGAAAAACTGAAAGGCAGTTCAGAAAACGTATATATGAGCATTTGTACAGGATTAAGGTTAAAGATAAGAAGAATGCACTGTATAGACATATTAGTAAGAGTGGAGAGACTCACAATTTTAAATTTGCCATAACTGATTATGTTAATATGTCCCCTCGGGGGGGGGGGGGGGGGGGCAATCACAAAGCACTCTTAGGTAAAAGGGAAAGTGCATGGCAAATTTTGACAGATGCCACAACAAATCCTGGCATTAATGATTCTATATCTATAAAACATTTCCTGCAGTTAGCATAGGTTATGCACATATTTTTTATTGATACAGTTTTTTTACTGATACATACCTCTTATTGTTCATAAATTTTGTAGTTAGTATATATGTTAGTTTTCTATTGTAGTTTATAATATGTATATTGTTTTTACAAAATGTTTTTACAAGTGTTTCAATATTATATCATAATACAAATAATATGTATTTAAGATAGGTTAAAGAAGTCCAGTTAGAATGGGGTTTTAATGTTGGTTTATATAAATAGGTTTTTAGGTTTTTGTAATATATTAATATTTTTATAGTTGTTTAGTAAGGAATCAGTTGAAGTTTTAAGACAGTAGTATTGTTTGAGTTATTATAAAGATATATGCATTGGCACTTTAAATTTATTCTGTTCAACATCAGTCAGCGTTTACTTTGTTTCAAAAAGTGGCACCAAAAAGTTTTTAAAAGCGTACTGTTTTTACCGGTTCAGTGTTCTGAGGAAGTCTGCTTATAGCAGATGAAAGCGCTTAACCATATGTTTATTACGATCTATGTTTGTCCATTCTCAACAGAATAAATTGATATTATCCTTGTTCAAGTCCAGCTTCACTTCTTATCTGGTCTAGCATAGCGGAGACACGCATGCCGTCTCATAGGCACTATATATAACAACTTTTGAGCCTGGACTACAACAGGGTAAGGGAGAGTTCCCAGATTGTGCTGTACCTTAATCTTATATGCAAAACTGCCAAAATGTTGAAAACCTAGCCAGTAAGAGTGTTTAGTCTTACCAACTGTAACCATATATATCTGAGGGTGGGTAAATGATCACAAGACTGACTCACCTTATATTTCCTATGATCTTTATATATATATATATATATATATATATATATATATATATATATATATATATATATACTTATATGGGTCTATTTCATTTTCTCGAAGGCAGACAATATCGAAGCTGATAATGTCGCCATGAGAATAGCGAAAGTGCAGAACATTGAACGGTTAAACAAAAATCTCCATAAGGGGAGATTTCTGTTTACTTCAATGTATTGTGGTCTAGTAGTTGGTATATTTAAGTAGCGGGGGATGTTGGGGGTGCAGGGGGGCTTGCCCCCCTGCCTACATCCTTTAGTTTTTATATTTTTGTTTTCAATATATTTTTATAGAGATTCAAAATTTTAATAGTTCGATCACTAAAGTTCGATCTTTAGTGAATCAAACTATTAAAATTTCGATAATATAATACAGACCCATATATATATATATATATATATATATATATATATATATATATATATACACATTTCGATAATATAATATAGACCCATATATATACATATATATGGGCGCGCATGCAAGCACACATCTGTCTAGAGAAAGAGTGAGACAGATATTCATATCTACACAATCAAGGATATTAGTAGTGTGTACACATATTTATAAATATTTAGACTGACACACACATATATATATATATATATATATATATATATATATATATATATATTTTTTTTTTTTTTTTTTTTTTCTAGGATAGACAAATCAGATGATAAAATCAAATTATTGGATGCTACTTAGATGTTACCACTCTAATAGATGAAAATTGAGTTGAAGAGTCTGTTAATGAAGGTGAGACTAGAAAGTGGAAAAATTGATTTGTTGCTCAACATCAGAAAACTAAAGTTAAGTCATCTATCCCTATCATTTTTTTTTCAAACAGATGGCAAAGAAGTGGAAGCAGTGCCAGATTTTATTTTCCTGGCATCAAAAATCCCTGAAGATGGTGACTGCAGCCATGAAATTAAAAGATGCTTCCTTTTTTGAAGGACAGCTATGGTAAATCTGGATAATATTTTAAAAAGGAAAGCCATCAGATTGCCAGCAAAACTCGGTATTGTCATATTTATGGTGAAATTTGTACTGATCGTAAATGTATTCCTAAGCAACGTTTTACCTTTCAACTCTGGTGTTGGCTTAGTCTTTGAGAATGCATGGACATCAAGGATTCAAACCAGTCCACACTTACAGGACTTAATCCAGATTGTTCACTAGAAGGCCTGATAGCAGAACTAAATCTGAAACATTCTGGCAATATAATGTGAAGACAGGATTCACTGAAGAAGACAATGATGCTGAGAAAGAAAGCAAAAGAAGAGGATCTCAGAGGCTAAGGTGGGTGGGGCAGCATTAATGAAGTAATGAATTTGAATACAAATTTGTAAGAATTTAACTAGTTTTTGACAGGCAGGCCAGTAAAGCTAAAGTCCTTGAGGTAACAAAGAGTCAGCTTTGACTAAACAACAGCAAAATTTGTGTATATGTACTATCAGTTCTTAACGTACTGAGTGGTGTTAAGTGTGTGCAGTTGAGTGAATGCAATGTAGGAAAGGGCATTTACTGTGTCATGTGGGTTGTAGTGTTTTATTTACCCCTCTGTTGTGCAATCTCAAAGTTTATGTATAGTAGTAGCAGTATGGATAGTAAGGCACAGTCGCGACATGTGAGCTAGAGGGGGTTGTCCCTTGTACAAACACTTGTTTCTGATTTCAGTGGATGAAATTACAACAGAACATGCTGTCAATAAATCATTATGATTAAATGTGATGCAGTTAAAGAAAGAGGTGAGAATTTCTTATTAGTCTCATATGAATACATGTGCCATAGAGATGTATGTACATGTGCGTAAATGATAGATATATGTACATGTGTGTGTACGATAGATATATGTACATGTGTGTATGATCATTGAGTGAGCTTCGTCAAGTCCCAGATTGTTGAGTCCAATGCTTGGCTTCAAGGGGAAGCTTGACTTGCACTTACCTTCTTGCAGATTCCATGTTTAATTCTGTTCCTGTGGTTCGCTCAGTTTGGTTTCAATGGATTCTTATAGATGATTCACAGACAAAACACAGCTTGACCAGATGAATCTGTATACACTAATTAAACTGAAATATAAATAAATACCATGAAAACACTCACACACAACCATATAAACAAATATACACACTATGCAACACCATCAGCATCAACTCCCTTTTGCTCATTTTGTAAATGGGGTCAGGGTGTCACATCAACAGTCACCCAAATCACCTTCAGTCAATGCTCACAGTACTGGCTGGCAAGTGCCACTATATATATATATATATATATATATATATATATATATATATATATATATATATATATATATATATATATGTATACACATATATACACACATACAGTATAGTATTTTAGGGAATTGTTAGATCAGTAAGAACACATTCTTAGCTGCCTTCACAATTTTACCTTACTATTTCAAGTGTTAATGTCCCATTTCCCCCAGTGAGTAAAACTCTAAATCTGTAAGACATTACCAACTGCCAGAGAACACAGAACTGCAGTTGTAAAAATAAAAACAGACCAGCTTAGGAACACTGGATTTTATGACATACTTGCAGATTCTCAGTGAACATTTTAAATCCAACACAGTCCCTTCTTCCACACAAAAGGGTCATGTATGCAAATTCATAACAGTGCCTTTCAGTTTCATTCTCTTTAAGACAAAATGTCCCATCAGAAACAACACAGACCCATCATTGATTATCAGTTTGTTGTCCAAGTCCAGGGCTTTCTAATTGTCTTGTCTTCCTAGTCTGCAACCCTTTCTTACAGGTTCATCCCCCCCTTTGAGGGGGCAACATATTTGCCTTTTCCTGAACCTCCCTTTTGACAAGAAGGGGACATTTTTCCCAGTTATGTCACAAGTCCACAGCTTCACAAACCTTATAGAAAACTCTAGAATACACTATACTACATATCTCTCCCAGTTAAGGTGCGACTATAAGCAACATCTGCCATCCAGATACCACTGTGGCTGGCCCACAACTTCAATGACAAAGGTATATATTTTCTTCAAGTCATTCTCCTACTTGGGACAATTTCTAGCAAAACATCCAACAAGCATAGCAGTGTGGTCTTCTTTCTTGGAACCAATTTGGTCAATGCATTAATCTTCCTCTGTAACGGACGTATTTGTAGATTCAGATCTGTGAGTTTTACTCTATGGCAAGAAACAAGTGACAGACATCAGCTGCTCATATCATGAAAACTTTCTCCAATGTGTTCTATTGTATCCATATGTACTGTACTGGTGGCACTAGTATTCTGTTGTTGTAGTTCTTTCCTTCTGAGCTTAGAGCTCAGCTGTACATTTTCTTTCTCCAACTCAAGCATCACTGTGGCACTCTCTCTTTTGCAACATAACACTTCCAGAATAGCTACATGTGGTGATAATTTTGATAGTTTAATTCATATGTTTGAAAGAGTTTGTAATCATTATAATGTTGACCAAAGGCTCTGGGTATGGTTCCTGACCCCCTTACTCCATGCTAAAGCTGTAACTACTGTTTCTAAATTGTCTGATACTGATTGCTTAAATTAGAAAACAGTTATAAATTGCCTATTGCAATGCTTTAAGTTAGCACCTGAAGCTTGTAGAAAAAAGTTTCATGAGCACAGGAGCAAGGCTGATGAAAGTGTGTGTAATTATGTTGCTGACTTAAGCACTTATTTTCATAGGTGGGTGAGTGGATGCCAGGTCATCACTTTTGAAGGGCTGGCAGACCTTTTGGTGAGGGAACAAGCCCTTAGCACTTTGCCCGAGGACATGAGAATCTGGTTGGCAGACAGCGAATGTAATACAGCAGAGGAGTTGAGGAAAAGGGAGACCTATACCTGGTAGGACATCACTGCACAGGAAAGGGATACCCAGTGCTGCGCATGGGTCTAAGGGAACCCATGATTGGCAGCCTAAACTACCCCAACAGAGTCCACCAGTAACAGGGGAAGCCACTGGTTTAGGTACACAGGCAGGATCAAGGATTAAATGTTTTAAATGTAACCAGTGGGACTATGTAGCATATAGATGTCCATGGAGGCAAGGTGGGGAACAAAAGGTAGGGGAGCCAGTAAGTGGGAATGACAGAATGTCAGCAGTAAGTTGTCTGGAGACAACAAGGGTACAAAACTACTACAAGAGGTTATATCCTATCTTAGTAGATGGGAAACAGGCCATTACTAAGAGAGACATAGCCTCTGACCTAACCATTGTGAAGCTTGCAATGGTTAAAGAGGAGCACTACTTGCTTGGGCAGTCTACTCCAGTCAGAGCTTTTGGAGGAACCCCATTCCAAATACCTTTGGCTAGGGTTCACCTTGACTGGGAGGGTGGAAAAGGATGCAAGCAAGTAGGCATGTTTGAGTATATCCCTGCAGATGTCCTGACAGGGAATGATTTTGATAATGCAGTACCCTTCTGCGCATGCAGTTACATGCAGTCAGACTCGGAGACAAGCATGTGGGTCTGGTAGCCTGCTGGGACCCAGACAGACCACACACTTGAAGCCAGGACTGGTGAGGTGGCTACTTCAGGGAGAGAGCTAATCTGTAGCAGTGAGACTGAAGGTTGTTCCCTTGGACAGAGTGACTGCAAGGGAAGAGGTGAGTAAAAGTATCCAGGCTGACAGTGAGGCACTGCTGTCAAAGGATACCAGATTTCTTCTGGAAGGGGAGCTGGGAAGGGTTACAAAGAGAGAGCTGAGACAGGCTCAGCTCTCAGATCCTACATTACAAGGCTTGAGGGATGATGCTAGTGAGGCACCTGATTCTCAAGGAAAGGCAGAATCAGTATATTGGGACAAAGAGTTACTGTATAGAGAGTGGTCCCCCGAAGGAGGGCTAGGGGTGAGACATTATAGCAGTTGGTAGTGTCCAGAGCCTACCATCTGACACTTCTAGCTACAGCCCATGACATTACCTTTGCAGATCATATGGGCATAAAGAGTACAAAGAGACATATTATGCAGAACTTTTATTGGCCTGGGATTTCCAGGGAGGTAACAGGGTACTGCAGGACCTGTGAGCAGTGCCAAAAAGTAGGCAAATCAGGAGGCAAGGTCAAAGCTCATTTGCTGCCTTTGCCTATGATAGAGGAGCCATTTCAAAGGGTAGCTATGGATATTGTGAGGCCTCTAAGTACCCCAAGTTCCACAGCGAAGAGGTAAATCCTAGTGGCAGTACATTATGCCACCAGATACCGTAAGATGGTGGCCCTGTCCTCCATTCACACAGAACAGGTGGCAAATCCTTTGTTACAGATTTTCAGCAGGGAAGGTTTCCCAAAAGCAATATTGACTGCCAGAGGTGCCAATTTCATGTCAGACCTGCTGGCTTGTCTGTGGAAGCACTGTGGGGTGAAGAACCTAGACACCACCCCCTTACTATCTCCAGACTAATGGTCTTCTGGACAAGTTAAACTTTACACTAAAAACCCTGCTCTGGTCATTTGCAGACCAGTTTAAGAGGAACTGGGACAAATATTTGCTCCATCTGCTGTTTGCTTACAGAGAGCTGCCTCAGGAATCCACAGGATTCTCACCTTTTCAGTTGTGTAATGGGACAGGGTGATGGGACCTCTAGATTTGACTTGAGATGAGTGGGAGGGTGAGTTTGAATCCCACAAGGACTCTATTGTGGCATATGTCCTAAACCTCAGGACAAGGAAAGGCTCAGGGAATTCATGGGCTTGGCCCAGGAGAACCGGGTAGAAGACCAAAAGCAGAAAAATGGTATGACAGGAATGCTCAAGTTAGAGAGTATGCTGTGGGTCAGCAGGTTAAATAAGGTGTAGGCAGCTTGGGAGGGACCCTTCAAAGTAGTAAGGAAGGTCACTGATGTTAACTACCTGGTAGAACTGCTAGTCAGGGGCACAGACTGTACCATGTTAACATGATGAAACCTTACCATGATAGGGAGGCCCTGGTGCTAAGTATTTGCATTAGGAAACAGTAGAAGTCTGAAGGGGATCTATGGCTACAGGGAGCCAGCCAGCAAAATCCCAAATTATTATGGTGGAGCCTAGGGTTGCAGGCACATGATATGACACTGCAACCCTGTAATGGGGTCAGCAATGCAAAGTCAGCTGGAATTTCAGTTCAGGATATGGGGTGATGTATTCCCAGATAGGCTCATCCCTCTCAAGCAATTATCAAGGGTCATATGAAAAATTAGGGAAGAAGTGTGACAAAGGGGGATACTGCCAGCACAGCTACCTGGAATTTTGTTAATAGCTGTATGTCATTGGTGGATATCGAAATGATATGTACAATATGCTTGTCTTACAAATGAATTAGAACTGCATGCCATGTGCATATCAAACTGGTTTATACAGACAGGTGTGTTGAAAAGATCTTTGTAAGGTGCTGTTTGAAATGTAACAACAGTGTGCCCTACTGGAATAGAACAGAAATGTACATGTACTATTGTAACTGTTTAAATGTATACATTTTAACAGTGGAAACTGGAACAAAGGAGGTTAACTTCAGTCCAGCAAAACTTCAGAAAAATAGCGGAAATTAAATTACTTTATAGGCTATGCAATTTCAATGCAGCTAGTGATAGACAGTCTGTGCTAAGAAGATTTCTGTGTTGTCTTGTAACTGTTTTATTGTTTTGTGACTTCCATCATCTGCCAAAGATCTAAGGAAAAGTCCATGTATGAGTATTTTTACAGGCAGATGCTAAATGCCGGAAGCTTCTATCACTGGTTGTTTTTCACCTGGGATAGAGTCAGATGACAAGAAATTATGTCATTCTGCAAGCTATCACAGAAATAATATTTGGGATATTCATCTGAGGAGTCTCTCAGTGAGACATTGCATTCTGTATTCTGACTTGGACCTGGCAATATCAAGGAACCATTCACCACACACCTGCCTTGCTGTACTAAGTTCATAGGTTTATAGGCATTTATAAGCCTAGCCAGAATGTGTTGGCTTTCTTGTAAATAGCTCCATGTTATGGTTACTAAAGGAATTTTGTACTTCACCTATTACACCTAAACATATGGTTTGTTACCCATTAAATATTATTATTAGTTATCGTAACTTTATATTCATGCACCCTAAGTATAGGGAATGGAATTTTATTGTATTTCCTATAATGTATACTCAGGGTATGCTTTTGTCATCTACTTCTGAAGGAACTCATTTAGCTATAGATAATGATCTAAAGTACTGGTATCAGTTGATATCTGATAATAATGTTAAAAATCTAGATTTCTTAAAACAAGAATTTGATCTAAGAGAAACTTGTTGGTTAGAGGTTCAGACCTTTAGACAACATCTCATTAATAAAATAGATTTAATGTCTATAACTGTTAAAGAATCTATTCCAACACTGATTGATTTCTTGATATTAAATTTACAACATAAAGTTTCTGATAAAGGTAAACTTTCATACATACATAAAGTTATCAGACAAGAAACTTTTTACAGTGTAGATTCATACTGGAATTATTTCACTTCTATTAATGGGGACCCACCAAATCAACAAGATAAACAATATATATTGGAATCTGCTTATAGAACTACGTCTTCCATTGTCTGGAGACTTTATACATGGAAAATTTTACATAGATCTTTTTATACACCTTTGATGATGAATAAAATAAATAATAAAGATAATCTATGTAAGAGATGTAATGTAGAAATTAATGCTGACTGGGCTCATATGTTTTATGACTGTATAAAATTGAAAGAATACTGGAAGTCAATTGATGCATTTTTGCAGGCTCTTTTTACAGATAATTTCATTATTTCTAAATCTCTTATATTATTCAACACACCTGTACCTCAAAGTGTTAAAAAGGTTAAGCTTCCCTTGTTATGGTCTATTCTAGCAGTGGCTAGGAAAATAATAACTAGAAATTGGATTTCAGATACACCTCCTTCGTTCAATGAATTTAAAAATGTTATGAATATAGTGTGCCATATGGAAATAAACACAATTAGGACTAGAACAAATAGAAAAACATCTTATTTTATTGTATGGGATAATTTACAAAATTTGTTAAAAAAATTTTAATTTCAATAGCATGGTATTTTAGTTTAATTAATTGATCTGATTGTAGTGGATGTCTTTGTAAATACTTTAGTTGTTTTGTTGAATATTATAATAATACCTATTTTTAATTACTTGTATAAAATTGTTATGATATTTCTCTTATATGTTAAAACAATAAACCTGTTTTGAAAAAAAGAAAAAAAAAAAAAAAAACAATGTGTTGGCTTTCACCACCTCCTTAGATTAGTTCCCTGTGCCTCTCTCCAGCAGAGCCACTGCAGTGATCCCCGGGGTACATTTTCTGTTTCCCATCCACTTGTCAAGGTTTCTCTTGAAGAGTGTTAATGAGGGGCTCTGCCTGATGTATATTGGAATCCTGTTCCAAAGTATGAGGAGTCCCTGGGATAGGAATCTATCCCTCCAGCATGTCCTATTTATCGTTGTGGTGAGGTTTATATCTCTAGAGCATGTGGCTCTCCGGGATTTGTTTTTTTTTTAGGTGGAGCATGTCCATCAATTCTGGGTTGGACATGGCCTTGTATGTCAGGCAGAGATCACCTCTGAGTAAGTAGTATGCAACCGAGTACAGCTGGAGTTTCTTGAGTCGAGCTGCATAGGGCATCTGAGGCCAGTAATATTCTTGGTGAGGTACTTTTGTGGCCTTTCCAGCTGTTGCAGGTGTCTTGTAAGGTACATCCCAAATGGGGTGTTGTATCCTATGATGGGTCTAATGAGTGATGAGTAGAGAGGCACAATAACATCTTTTGTTCTAGATGTGAACCCTTTTGTGATTAGGTGGGCCACATAGAAGGATTTTCTAACCACCTTGGCAATATGATTATCAAAGGAGAGATTACTATCCACTTGGGTCCCCAGATCCCTTATTACATTTTCTGTATATAGGGGAGTTAGTAGGGAATAGTATAATTCTATTAGATAGTCCGGAGTATCTTAGTTCAGATGTTTTTCTTTATTTATTTGAAACTGTCCTGCAAAGTTGTTTTAAATATTTCCTGTGGTTTTGAACTCTGATGTCACTGTGAATATATAGTTACTATTGTCTTGTTCTTTATTTATTATTAAATATATTTAAACCTTTCATTGTAGCCGGTCTGTCTAGAGATATTTAAGTTCCTAGAGTACTTGCATATTTATTTGGTGACACTGTGGGCCATTCATAATAGCCTTTCTCTTGGTCATACTACCACTTGTATTAATAATATTACACTCAGTATACTGGGTACCCTTGGAAGGGCCTTAAAGTAGCTAAGGAACTGGCTGGTGGCAGTGATAGCTACCTTATAATCTGGGCAAAAGGGGGTATAGCTAGCAAACTTGTGCCAGCCTTTCCCCAGGTGTGTGTGTAAATCAAACCTCAAACAGTGTGTGTGTGTCAGCTACTGGGGCAGGGACACAAAGCACTGATTGGACAGAGAGGGTGCTGGAGGTCTTGGCTTGGCCACTACAGTGAGATCTCAACTCTATAGCTGTGCCAGTGGGGAGTCTTCTTGGGGATCTGGAGAAAGAGGGAGAAACCAGCCCTGGACTAACTGTGGCCTCTGTGTGCTCTTAAGGGAAATTGGACTTGATGCAGATGGCTGCATCTGGAAATACTGTGTGTGTAGCTGTCATCCTCCCAGTGGGTACATCCCCCACTTTTGCCAATGGTGAGGATTGAAAATCCTTGACTACTAGTCAAGTGGTGAGGCATCACATTTTCAAGGAACGCTTTTTAAGATTTTATGTGAATTTTTATTGGATTGTGTGTGTATATGAGTGCTGAAAGCATCATGCATTTTGATCAGCTGTTTTTTTGTACAGTGGTATTTAAGGAATATTCACATTTTATACTTGATTCTGAAAAGTATGAGGAGAGAGATGACAGCTTTAAATTCTATTACATTGTTGTCATAGTTTTTCATCTGAACCATTTCAGTTTGTGTTCATTATTTTTTTTCTTTGTTTTTTAGTTTTAATAACGTAAGAATGATACATAGTTAATTTTTGGGGTCTATATCAGAACTCCGAAAGTTCACATTTTCGAATGTTCTTACATCGACCCCTAATCAGCGAACGCTGACAACATCAAACATTCAGAACAGTGAATTTTTTCCTAGGGAAAAAATTTGCTGTTCCAAAACACATACACAAAACACAAGCACACCAAACAAACAGCAAACCACACACATACACCCAAAATCTTACAGCTAACCCTACACTAAACTGTACAAACACCACTAACTATCCACTTACCTTAACCCAAACCTTAACCCTAAGGTCCATCACTATCACACACTCACCTCACCCACGCCCTAACCCTAACTCATCTAACCCACCTTAATCCTTACGTTCACACACACCTCCATCACACCCTAACCCTAACTCACCTAACCCATGCCCAATCGCACATTTACCTGAACCTGTCCTATAACTTTCCACCACAGTGCTGAAAATTTTGAAATGACAGAAACTGACAACCAAATTCTTTCCCTAGGAAAACATTTGGTTATCTGGCATTTCACTATTTTCAGCGTTCGCTGAATAGGGGTCAATGTAAGAACATTCAAAAGTATGCACTTTCGATGTTCTGATATAGGCATATTCTGTAAAATATCCTCATACCACAATTGCTCTTGAAGAGTGTCCATGTTCAGGTTTTCTTTTATCCCCCTCAGATTCCAACCCAATCTCCTCTCTTTCTCTTTGGGATTAGTGAGCCAGTCACGGATGACATAAAATTTGGGAACCAACCAGATAAGTTGAACAAAACTTTCTACTGTAAAGTGCTGTTTCAATGAATGTTCAATGTTCTTTCCCCACGTTAAGTTTTCAGAATGCTTAAAACTTTTTAAAGCAGTGGCAGTATAATGTAACTCATTCTTAAACCACAACTCTTGTGTAGTTTAAGAAATCTGTACTGCTTCAACCTCAGTTTCTGATGTGAAAATTCTGTGCAAATTTCTTGACATTTTCTAAGGTTGCCCTGCTATGTAAACACAATAGTGGGAATTTAATAAAGCTTACACTGATTTTTTTCTATGTAGGCATTGTGCCATGGTGCTAACATGAGCACAAATAGTTTTAGATTTAGTTAGCGGTGATGAGCAGGTGCTCACAAGCTCACCAACACAGAAACTGCTGTGGCATGCAAATCACCTCATAAGCAAGAGTTTCATGCAAATGAGTCAGGTAGAGTGATCCAATGCATGGAAATGAAGCTCCACAGACCCCGTTTTAGTGTCCATAGTGTACATGGAAGTGTTCCATATACATGACATTAAATTGACAAAGGGGCAGCAAATATGCAGTGAGATGGACAGAGTTAGCATACCACATACAGACATGCACAGTACTATCCCCTGTGCATCAGAGAAATTAAAAGAAATTAGTTATCTTAAATATTTTTTTGAAAATCTGAGCATGTTTGCACACTGTGGAGTGCTGTGCAAACATGCTGGTAACAATAGGCCTAGAAATAAAAGGAGGAGAGTGTTCAGGTCCAGGGTAACCGCCAATGAGCTACATGAGCTGAAGGTTGTAGAGTGTTACAGGGTGGTAATGGACATTCTACAAGAACTCACCGAGATCTGCTGCCCTTAACTCAGTCCCAAAAACAACCAAGTGGAACACATCCCAGTAGAAACCAAGGTATGTGTACCATTTAGGATACTAGCTATAGGGAATTTCCAAAGACGAAACAACAACAAGTAGAGACCACCACGATGAAGTAAATTATGCTGGATTTATTAAGATAAAAACAAGTGCTTTCACATATATACAATATGCTTCCTCAGGTTTTAAACTGATATTACATTTCCAAAGACCAACTGGGGGCATGTTGGGAGTCTCACAGACATCTGCTTCCAGGGTACCCCACCAGTTCCTGGATGCCATGCTACCACATGCCAGTAAGCACATTACATTTTCCCTCACCCCTAAGGTGAGGGCCAGCAATATGAAACATTTCTACCATGTAGCACACTACCCTGAGGTACTGGGTGCCATATATTGCACCCATGTACACATCAAGTCACCACCCAGTGAAGAGAGTAGAATCTACATCAACAACAAGGGGTACCACTCCATTAACTGCCAGGTTATGTGCAATGCCAAGGGAATTATCATGAATTTGTGTGCTGGGAGCATGGCAGTTATCATGACTCCCATATCTGGCACGTATCACAGCTGTACCAGATGTTTGCCAGGGGAACATCCCCCACAGCCATTTATTGGGGGATGCTGGCTATGCACTAGAACCATGGATGACATCCATCAGAAATGCATGCACGCACACACACACCCACTGAAGAACACCATAATGAGGCACATGCACAAACTAGTAACATCATAAAGTGTGTGTTGGGGTGGCTGAAGTCTCAGTTTTGGTGCCGCAATATATCTGATGCAGCCCTGCAGTACTCTCCAGCCACATATTCAAATATGTTCACAGTATGTGCCATGCTACACAATACGATCTTGAGGAAGCAGCTGCAGCAGAGTAAGCAAAGCAAAGGGATACATAACCCCCCACCAGTGCCTACGTCACCACAGCCACACTCATAGGAGGACTCAGAAGAGGAAATACCTGATGAGATCCCTGTAGGCAGACACAGGCATGCCCAGTATGCTCTGGCTTTGGCTGAGAGACAACGCATAACACATTTACCGATAACCTAGGGACTGACACTGTACTCCTACTCGCATACATAGAGTAAAATTGTTCATGCCAGACAACCCACAAAACCTGTAGCTATCCATGTATTGGCTGTGTACTGCCTGCATCACACAGAGTCAGCCCTACACTACAGTCCTGTCAACTGCTGCATACGCAAGGTTAGTCTCTATCGTACACACTACTTGTAAGGATTGCTTCAATATGCTAGAGTATCTATGGATCTGCTGCATGTATGCAAAGATATTAGTGGGCTATGTGGACAGAAGTAACATACACATGGGAGTACAGGTAACTAGTCCAAGAGTATGTATACCCTAATAATTACTATACCTCATGGTTGGAATTTGATTGACATCACTCAAGTTAGATGTTAAACAGTGGGGTCCCATGATATGCGGACTACTGTCTATCCCAGCAGATCATGTGCTGTTGTTCCCCCACCCCCAACATATTTGTGGTCCCATATAACAGCTGTAATAGTAACTCAGTAACAGTATATCGGTAGACCACACAATCTCGGGGTTGTAACATAAGAATGCGACCACACATTGTAAGTCACACATAATGCAGGAATAACAATTTTATTTAGTATGTGAGGAATGACTCCACTGTGTCTGGCATCTTGAGTGGCTTCGTGGACTATGGGAGTTAGCATGGGTGATTCTGTTGATACGTATAATCTGAACACGGGCACATCTGTTGCATGTCAAGTTTGACTATTTGGTTGGTCTTTGCACAGACTGTCAGTGTGCCTGTCATAACATTATGAACCTCAGTCATATATTACGCACAGCACATAGCTAGGGAATACCATGGACATTTTGTGTCACGCGCATACCTCTCAACTTTGTAGAATACGAAATCTGGACAAAGCCATAAAAAATGGCACAAATAGGACAATTTTGAAATATTGCTGTTACAGACTTAGAAAGTTGATAGAATAACAGTTTTTGCATTAGCATGAATTTTCTGAGGGGTATGAAGTCTAAAACTCAAATGTCTATCATTATTTTCTAACTTATCTTTAATGATTTGCCACTAATTTGCCAGAAAGCCACAATTTTATGAAAAAAGGACCAAAAATATAAGGCAAAAAATCTGGACATTCTGGGAAAAGATGGTGACGTGCAGTACTGCAGAAACAGGGTCAGATGTCAATCTGTAACATATCCCTGAACCTCTTACTGCAAGAGACCTGTTGACAGCCCAGCAAAGTGGGGGACAAATGCCCACAAATATGGGCATGTGTTATTTAAATTTGCACTAAAAGAACAATATCTCAATAACAATAACCTTGTCTGTTTTTGTAGTCATATGATTAACCACCTTAAATGTTTTAGCCACTATACACTACAAATACTTTTACTACTTAATATATCTGCCTTTGTATCCAATCTCTCTTGCTTTTTTTATTTCTGTGGCTGAATAAACATAATTGATTGTATAGTCTCATAAGTAAGAATACTGTTTAAACAGAATTACTAAAATTTAACACACTGTTTATTTTCTTGCATTGTATACCTCTATAATATATATTTCGGTTGTATATCTACTTCAGTTTATATTATGTAAAAACTTTCTTGACTTTCAAACTTAAGCTGATGTTATATAAAATTTTCTGTGATTGTATGGAGCTTTTCTCCCCAGTCCACCACTGAAAATGCATAAATAAATGTAAACAGTAGTTGGGGTTTTGTGCCAACAGACATTTTTCTGAAGGATGTGAGGGAAGACAGACAAATGTATGTCACCACTTAGTGGCTGCCATCCTAAATTCATCCAAGTTATTTTCCAGAAAACCAATAATTTTATGAGGAACATACCAATGGTATGAGCCAAAATTGTGGGACATTCTGTGAAACTCTGGGCAGTTCTGTGGTACACTCTGTAATATACAAAATCCCGGACTGGAGTACAGAGAGGTGTGGCCTGAAGTTACTTTATAAGTACTAGCACTCACATTGGGCGTGCCCAAACACTTAGGAGTGCAATCCTATTTCCGTCATCAGACTGACCTGTTATGTATGTCTATTTCTATACATGCAGACATATTTATTATTTATTTATTTACATTTGTTATAAATAAATATGTCTGTATGTATAGATATATATACAAACACAACAATAAATAATATAACAGTCAGTAAGGTAACAGCATGCCAGTACATGGTAAACCATAGTGCCAACAACATGGTTAGTTTAACTTAAATATTAGTGTTAATATTGCATCATAATAAAACACAGAAATAATCAACTACAATATCAAAAATATAGCTAGTTTAACAAAGTATATTATGAAATCATAACAAAGCATAACAACAATCAACCAATATATTTCCAAATATAGTTAGTGTAGCAAAATATATTAATATTAAATCATAATAATAATAAATAGTAACAAATAAAGTGAGATAAGGGGTGGGGACAAAGAGACATTCCATTACTGACATTGCAAATTATATCCATGAGAACCTGATAATGTATACTCTAGAAGTGTGTAGTGTCAGTTAAGAGCACAGTAACTACAATCCCCCTATAGCTGATGTGGCATGTCCATACCTCTCAAGCTATTCCCATGGGTCAGTATGGGCCAAGCAATGACAAATGTGGCTATACCACTATACAGAATAGTTTCACATAATGTGGACATATAACTACTCAGGTGCTCTGCAAATGGATATTTATCTGCTAATTGTGTGACAGATGGATTAGGATTTTACATTATATTACAGGAAATCGTGACACTTGAGAGGCATGTTTGTTTACAGTAAGTAAACCAGACAGGTGTCATGGCTTAGTTGACAGGCATGGGAGTTGAACAAGAAGTTATGTACTCACCATAACGTTCGAAGTATGTAGTCCATCTCGCCTAACATTCTTACCTGTAGGTTCAGAGCCGAATGTCGGCTCCGACTCGGCCAACTTTTTTAGCTCGAAGTCTTTCTATTGGCTGGGCTAAGATGGTATCCCATGCTGCACTGCTCTCTATCCCCAGATCTAGTTTGCTGCGAGCCCCGCACTCATTCTCCATGCATAATACCACCTAAGGAAAGGAAGAACAAACCAAGAATGAAGGGAGCTCTGAAACCAGACCTAACCTCCAGATCCTCCAGGACAGGGGAAGGAGGGGAGGGTAAGTAAGAATGTGAGGCGAGATGGACTACATACATCGAATGTTATGGTGAGTACATAACTTCTTGATGTTTATGTAGTCCAATCTTGCCTACATTCTTACCCGTGGGACAGCGTTCCTAGCACCTAAATCCTGGGAGGCTCAGTGGAAAATACTCCTGAGCACTGTAGAACCAAAGGAAGACCTGCTCCTAGATATCACATCCAACTTATAATGAGTAACAAAAGTGTGAGGAGATGCCCAAGTAGCCGCAGCGCAAATATCATCCATAGACAATCTGGCCTGAAAGGCTGTAGATGTAGATACAGACCGAGTAGAGTGAGCCTTCACCCAGAACGGTAAATCTTTACCCCCTGAGGAATAAATGAAAGAAATACAACTGGAGATTCACCTGGACAATGGGACTTTGGAGACAGGAGACCCAATTCTATTTTCCGAAAAGGAAACAAATAACTGATCAGATTTTCTGAGGTCTTTCGTTCTGTGCAAATAAAAACGTAATTGTCTGTGTACATCCAATTGATGAAATTTGAATTCTGCCTTGTTTGAGAACTGGGGAAAAAACACTGGCAATTCAATAGATTGATTAAGGTTACTGATTGACGCCACTTTGGGAAGAAAGGAGGGGTTCAGTCTGAGAGAAACCCTGTCCTTATGAAAAATCAAATAAGGGGGTTTGATTGATAAAGCTTGAATCTCCGAAACACGTCTGGCTGACGTGATGGCTACTAAAAAGACAGTCTTCCAAGTTAAGAATTTTAAATCGCAAGTGGCTGCACGCTCAAAGGGGGGTGAAGTAAGACCCTGTAGAGCAAAGATTAAGTCCCAAGGCATGACAGGTTCTGATACCGGAGGACGAAGTAACAAAGTGCCCTTCAGGAAAGCCTTACAAAGTTTATGTGCCATCAGGCTAGGCTCGTCTGCGACATGAAAGGTAGAAATCTCCGCCAATTGGACTTTAATGGTTGCGGCTGCTGAACCCTGGTTAAAGAGCATAAACAAGAACTCCAATACAGACAAAATTGGAGCTGTGTAAGGGTCAATCTTTTTGGTATGCGCCCAGATTGAAAATCTCTTCCATTTACTGTAACAAATCTTCCTGGTCGAGGGCTTATGAGAGGAAGATAAAATATGAACCACCTCCGGCGAAAAATTATGAAGCCTAACTAATGACGGAAGTGGAGTAGCCAGGCTGTCAACCGGAGGGTCCGAAGAGAGGGATGGAGCTGCCGTGACATGTGTGTCAGTAAGTCTGGTTGTGGGTCCAGAATCTAAGGAGCGTCCATGAGATAGGGATGGAGAAAGGGGAACCAAATTTGATGAAGCCAGTGTGGTGCAATCAGAATCATTCTGCTTCCCAAAGATTGCGCTTTCTGAATAACCTTTGACAGCAAGGAGACTGGAGGGAAGGCATATAGTAGACCGGAGGGCCAATTGTGGACTAGAGCATCCCTGTGTGACTCCCCCTGAGTGGGGATCAATGTGAAGTAGCTGCTGCACTTGGCATTGAGGGGGCTGGCGAAAAAGGTTGCAGCAAGGCTGACCCCACCTGCGGAAGATCTGTTCCGCAACTTGACAGTTCAGGGACCACTCGTAAGGCATCAGAATAGCTCTGCTTAGCCTGTCTGCGATCACACTGGACTTCCCGGAATGTGCGTTGCCACCAGACAATGTTGGGAAGACACTGCCCACTGCCACACTCGAATGGCCTCTCTACAAAGGGGATAAGACTTGGTTCTTCCCTGCTTGTTCAGATACCACACCACTGACATATTGTCTGAGTGGATTGCAATAGTCCCGAGAGGAAGAAAACTCTGAAGTGCTTGCAACGCTAGTAGCACAGCTCTCATCTCCAGGACATTGATATGCAGATGCATCTCGTGCTCTTGCCACGTGCCTTGGACTGTCCTGCCTAGATAATGCCCCCCACCCCATCTGGGAGGCATCCGTGGTCACCATGTCAATTGGGGGGCAGGAAGGAAGGGCTTTCCTGCATTCAGGTTGTCGGTGCAAAGCCACCAACTGAGATCCTGTTTGCACCTGTCTGTGAGTAGAATAGGGTGAGAAAGTGGAAGATGTTGAAGAGACCACTGGGCAAAGAGAAGCCACTGAAGGAGCCTCATATATAACCTTGCCAGAGGGACTAACATAATCATAGCAGCCATTTTCCCCAACAGTTGGAAGACCCATCTTGCCTTCACTATTCTCAGAGGGAGCAAGGCGTGAACTTGTTGTTGTAGGACTCTGATTCTTTCCTGTGGTAGAAATGCCCGCAAGAGGATGATGTCTAGTTTGGTGCCTAAAAGTGACATGCTGTGAGGGCAACAAGGCAGCTTTTTCCCAGTTCAATGTGATGCCCAACTGTTGACATAGGTTGATAGTAGTGTCCCTGGTCTGAAGTAGTAGATGCCTGGTGGTAGCAGTAAGGAGCCAGTCATCCAGATACAGAAACACTTGGAATCCCTGACATCTCAAGTGAGCAGTCACCACTGCCATGCATTTGGTAAACACCCTGGGGGCTGGGGTGGACCAAAGAGCAGGGCTTGAAACTGAAAATGACTGGCTCCCAACAGGAAGCATAGGTGACTTCTGGACGCCCTGTCCATCTTTATGTGGTAGTAAATATCCTTGAGGTCACTGGAGCACATCCACACTTCTTTTCCCAACAATGGGAGAATAGACTGCAATGTGACCATTCGGAACTTGGACTTTTGCACGTGGGTGTTCAATTGGCTGAGATCCAATATGGGTCTCAGGTCCCCTGTCCTTTTCATCACCAAAAAGAATCTGGAGTAAGTCCCTAATCCGATCTGGTCAGAGGGGAAATGTTGGATGGCTCCTTTTTCTAGCAGCTTTGAAACTTCTGAAGCTGCCTAATCCCTTTGACTGCGTGGAACATCCGGGATTTTCTTGACTGGAGGGGGATTTGATGAGAAGGGGATGACATATCCTCCGGAAATTATTCGTAGAACCCATTGGTCCTTGGTGATGCCTTGCCAGGCCTCCGGGTATAACGAGATTTGACCCCCCGACTGGCTCCGGAAACGCACGGTCGGGGCTCCCATCAGGAGCGGTGGTAGGGAGAACCATGAAAGGAATTGCAGTCTCCCAAGCTGCGGGGGCCTCCTCTGCTCCTAGGGTGGCATCTCCCTGAATAGCCACCCCCTCCCCTGCCTCTGGTGGGGGGTCACCTTGTGCACTGGGAAAAAACCTCTTTGATTTCTTGAACCACATTTTGCCACCCCTCTGGGCCTTGGGATAAGGCCTAGAGGGAAGGGAAAAACTGACCCCTACGGCAGACAGAGTTTTTCCCTCCTGCTTGCACCTGGTGAGAGTGTCTTTCACCTTGGTTCCGAACAAAGAGGAACCATCAAAAGGGGTGTCTGTGAATGAAGACTTGAAGGCCTCCACGAAATGACAAAGGCGCATCCAGGCCTGCCTCCTTAAGAACAACTCCTGAACTTGCTGCCCTACTCGCTCCTTAGGCTGTGTATGAGATTAGCCTCATGGAGGAGTTTGCAATGGAATTGAGGGTAGACATCTGAACGTTGACCTTCTGGGCCACTGCCTCAGAAACGTTACCCGTGAGAGTATCTCCAAGCTCCTTGAGGAGATCTCTCTGGAGCGTGTAAAGTGTGATAAATAATTCAGTGACCGTAAGATAAAGGTCGCTGAAGAAAAAGTACGCTTCCCGTACCGGTCCATAGTTCTAGACTCCTTGTTAGGGGGATGGACGATGGAAGAAGTCTCGGCTAATTCCTTCTGAGTGGCAGCTGCCACCACCAAGGCATCCACAGGGACTCCCTTGGACAGAAATTCCTTAGCAGGAGGAGCAGACAAAAATTTATTGGGTCCCCTGGGGACTGGTTCCACAGAGTCAGGGGTTTCCCACACCCTCCGACAAACCAAATCCAGAAGCTCAAAGGGTTGAGATACCCAGGAGGTGGAGGGCTGAGCACCAAAGGCCTTCAGGAAGACTGACTCCTCCTCAGAGGGGGCTTTGGATGGCCAGTCACCTCTTTGTTTCAAAATCTCTAGGATGTCAGAGAAAGAAACATCTTCAGAGGATGACTTGGGGGACCCCTCCGATTCCTCGAGGTTGGTGTCTGATGTGAGAGACTCATACCGGGAATCTATGTGCTTCCTCTTGCACGTCTTCTTTCTGGGTGGCTCCTCAGGCAAAATCTCTGAAGGGCCCTCAGAAATGTGGGGACCACTCATGGGGGTACCCTGAGGCCTTGGGACTCCACTGTCTAGAGATAGATGGCAATCAGAGACCTGCATCGGTGTAGTAGGGAACAGAATGACCGACCCACATGATGCCGCTGACTACCTGGCCAGCACGCTCCACATGGCCTCGAAGGCTGGTCCCCCCCCCGAGTCCGAAGAACGACCAGCCTCCAAGGCCACAACAGGAGTCAAACTTCCCCATGCCGAAGCACTGAGAAGGAGACTAGGAACTGAGAGGTATCCCAAAGCCTCTCCCTTGGGTCCGACCGAAGAATCCTGAGCCTCTCCCTTGGGTCCGACCGAAGAATCCTGAGTCCTGAACCCCGTGGATGGCACCGATGGGGTCAAAGCTGATGTCGGCACCGATAAGCCAGGAGGGGCTGTCGGAACCGACCTAGGGACATCACATGGAGCCGAGAACTCCGGCTCTGAAAGCTGAGGTGTGCTTGGAGGAAGAAGTATCAAAGCAGGTTGTGGGACTGGCTCCAGAGCCGACTGGGTCGGAGCCAAAAACAATTTTTCCAGAAATGGTGACTGAAGGAGTCTCTGCACCACTATATCAACGTCCACATCTGATAAGGTCCTGGAGGATTTAGAGGATAGAGGAGATCAAGACCTCCTCTCCGAAAGGGACCTGCGAGGAGGGGATACTGGCCTAATGCTAGGCGATCGGCTCTGAACAGGTTCCAAGAAGATTGGAGCCGAAGCAGGTTCCATAACAACTGATACTTCCTGCAGCCCTAAGGACAATGGAGCTGAGGATGTCGAAGCAGACTTTGCTATTTTCTCCGGTGGCTCCGAGGAGACTGATGGAGCCGGAGATCTCTTTTTCGATTTAGAGGATTTTGCCTTACAGCTGGAAGCACTCTCCAGACCCTCTACGAAGGAGGGTTTCAGAAGTCCCTTCAAAATAAATTTATTCTTCCTTTCCTGAAGAACTCATGGACTAGAGGCATGACAGAAGCTGCACGACACCTTGAGATGAATCGCTCCCAAACAATACACACAGATGGAGTTGTCCATCGGTAATGGACATTTTATAACTGCACCTAGAGCATTTCTTGAAGCCTGAGGGCTTGTGCTCCTTAGTATCTTTGGACATCATGAACCAACAATAACAAAGCACCAAAGACAATTAATCACTGAATAAATGGACCAACGGTCAAACAGTCACAAGGCGGGAAAAGCCGACAACAAACAAATATCACAAGATCTCCAAGTTAAATGATCCTAGACACAAACACAAGGGGGAAAGGACTAATACCTCTAATTTAAACGGCTTTTAGTCCCGGTAAAGTTTTATGACACAAGGAAAGCAAGGGGGAGAGACTAAGACCTTTAACTGAAACGGGCCAAGCCCGTTGGAAACAGCTAGTGGGATACCACAGAAAAAAACGATCAAAAACACAACTTTTCCACAAAACAAGACAAGAACACACAATAGCTATTAAAATAGCTTTTTGTTTGTGACAAATTCTCTGATAATGAAGAAAAAGGGTACTTGGCCACAGCCAACAGTGAGACCACGTCCGAGCTACACGAGCGGGAAACGAGATCTGGGGATAGAGAGCAGTGCAGCATGGGATACCATCTTAGCCCAGCCAATAGAAAGACTTCAAGCTAAAAAAAGTTGGCCAAGTCAGAGCAGACATTCGGCTCCGAACCCACGGGTAAGAATGTAGGCGAGATTGGACTACATAACATTCCAGTAGCTGTGACTGCAGGGGACATCTAACCTGATGTAACAATTTACTGCAGCAACTTAGTCATACCGGGATTACAATTATTTATTTAAGAATCAACAATTCTGATAAACACATTCTTGGTATTGCTGTTAACATCCTGTGATACCTAAACACAATATCCACTCAGATAATATGGGCTACCTCACCCATATATTTGTTGTGTTCCTGGTGAGGGTGAAAATGTGAGAAATAAGTGAGCGATAATGAAAATGTACCACTACATACCACTGGATTCGAACCCAGGACTGTGTGTGGTAAATGTACTACAAACAAAGCATTTAGCAGACTGAGCTACTCAGTCACTGCTGACTGCTGAGTGACTGACACTTACCTGCAGATCCCCTGGAATTATACTATGAATTGTGCAATACAGGTTACAGGACAGTCTTCTGACATTGTAGTACTATTACACTGTTATACTAGACTGTAGTGACAGCAGAACACACACGCTTGGAATAAAAGCAGCACTGCATATATTAAGTAAGCTTTATTTCACAATCAACAATGTTAATGTACTCAGTTTATTGTAACTGGTTTGCAATATCTGTGAAGTCCACACAAAATACATGCCCATAGACTGGGCTACCTCACCCATATACCTTTATTAGCAGATATCTGAGGAAATGAGACCATTATGTGACTGATATTGGCCTGGAGACAGCCTTGGACAGTACTACGAGTTAAGCAATACAGTTTGCAGACCATTAGATTTGCAGGCTACAGCTATTACAGTTTTACACTTGACTGCAGCAACAGTACCATAGACAATCAATGCATATAGCTCTACTGCAATGGTTTTGACAACAAAATCCTGCTGAACACCATTTTGCTTACTGTTATTGGTATAGTTATTGCTTTATTGAAATAGTTATTTTCATTTAATGCACCACAGTTCTACTTGCCTATTGCACTACAGTTTTTCTTGTATATACTTTATTGCAGTAAATGCTTTACTCTGTCTTGCTTATTGCACTACAGTTGATATACTAAAGCCAAACTTATCATGATGCAACCTGGCTAGGTGCCCAGCATGGGAGTCTACATTGGGAGGTCTTTCATCAGCAGCTGTTGGGAGAGAGGCACACCATTATACATACCAGTTTTGCAGACATTCAGAAAGCAATTTGACAAGACAGAAGGTAGGCATACTTACATATTGGTGGGATACTCCCATCCCAAGTGTGCTGGACCCAGGTGTCCAGTGTTCCCCTCTGCCTCCTCTTCAGGTCACTGTAGTGGTGATGACACTGCTCACCTGTGCATAAATACCAGTGACACTGGTGAGCTTCCTGGCAAAATGGTCCCAGGCCTCCACCTTGCACTCTGAGCCCTGGTATCTGCCCTGCATCAGCCAGGTTCATGTTATTTTTACAAGGAGCCCAACCATGACCCTGGACTACAGAATGCCCCACTGCTGCGTCCAAAAGTGCACACCATCTGCAGCACCACCTGGCATACCTCCAGTAGATTCAATTGGGCTTTACATAGGCTGTTTTCCCATCCTTACATGTCATTGAGTCAAATTCAAAAAAGCGCTGCATTGTCTAGCGGTGCACAAACCAGCTGAACACTGCACAAACATTGCAACCATTGCTATGTGTAAGCAGATTTGAGCACAGCACAGCTCCGTGCTGCAGTATTATATTTTACAAATCTGTCCTTGCATTCAAAAAAGATACTTGCAATTACAGAAAAGTTCTGCCTGCTATAGATTTGAACCCGGGACCTACTACACATATAGCCATAACTCTATCCATGTAGCTACACGGATAATGGAAAAGCTGCTCTAGTACTGAGGTACCTGATAGCCTTGCTATGTAGTGCACCATGCAAACCCATGCACACATGTGCAAACATAGCTATAAATAAATAATTAATTACATCCAGTTTCTATTTTTAGGTGTCTGGTAGTTGTCAGCTGTCCATATGTGAGCACAGCCTGGCATGGCTCAAACAAGCACTATGAAAAAAATATATTAAAAAAAAATGGAGAGATAATTAAATACATCCGATGTCTATTTTTAGATGTCTGGTATGTGTCAGCTGTCTATATGTGTGAGCACAGCTTGGTAGTGCTGCACTTTGCACCATGCAAACATGCCGTAATTGAAAAAAAAAAAGAATGAAATACAAAACATCATACATGTCACACTTCACACCACTACTACAGTGACAAGGAGCTTTGCAGGGAGCCCACAGTCCTCTACAGCCACAGGTGCCCACTACACACTGATTCAATAACCCTGTTCTTTGGCTCTCCCTTGGCAGAGTACCATCATTAATATGCATTTCGCACTGCCGAGGGAGATCCATGGCCATGCACACAGATCCCTTCCATGTACACACTACACTATGCCTACATGAAGTTTATTAAATCCCCAGGAATGTTTTTAGGACATTTATAGGTTCTCACTTTGTAATTTTATTCCGGTTGTTTAGGATTTTTATTACAGTGTCAAGAATAACCCATTTCTATGTCAGGGTAAAACTAAAGTTAATGACATGTATTACTCCATTCTTTGATGTTTACTAAGAGCTCTTCTCAGTTACCACAATGTATACACAGTTGCCTCTTTCTGTAGTTCATATGGAGTTACCAGTATTCACAACATAATTAACTAAGCTTGTACATTTTTTTTAATTTATCCTCTTTGCTTCCACTACTACTGCAACTAATGTAGTGTTCCTGTCCCAGATGGCTCTAATTTCTGTTTGCATTCCTTATTACTTTATAATTATATGTCTGTAAGGATGCAGGGTACAAGAATCACTAAATGAAGATTTCACTCCTTTTTCTTCAACTGCTATCTCTGGTTTGATTACAACTACGTTCTTAACTGTTGGTACTGGATGGTCCCATGTGATCAAGAATTCTTCATTTTTGATCATTTTGTCATTCACCTTTCCAATGCTTCTCAGCCACTTCGTGTAATATTTGCACAATCCATTTGTTTCAGTTTCACAAGCAATATATCTTTCCATTGCATATCTTCTAATACTTTCTTATCTCAGTTACTTACTTCGTCATTTATTTACTTATGAATACATTTTTTTTGTTGACCAGGTTAGTTGTACTAAGCCTAGACCTTTTTCCAGGGCAGAACTAATGTAGTATTCATACTGAATAGAAATAATTTGGATAGCGCACTTACCACACTGCTGTGCCTTCAGATTGTAGACACTCAGACCTCAGTACTAACAACAATCAGATGAGCAACAATTTCTTGTTTTGTGCTGCACAACCCACACATGTCTGTATCTAGTCAATATCTTGATCTGCCTTTATTAGCCTCACATATTTTGGTTAAAATTAACCTTTACTTAGCCATTCATGCCTCAAATCTTGACAAGTTTCCACTACAATAGATGGCTTTTCAGTTTTCGTTTTCTTCTGGTCAGCCTCTTATAATTCTGGATTTATTACCATACCTCCTCCGTTTGAAATGCTTTTGATAACATGAATGAAGATGTACATTTATATTTGTTTTCTTCATGGTTAGAACATTCACTAGAACTCGATCTCATGATGTTAATAAATATTTAATCTGTGTCACTACTGTAGGTCAATACATTAAGTACTTTCTTTAAGACAGCCCAATCATCGGTCAGACTGAGGGATATACAGTATTGCTATACACACGTTTACATGCATCACTTCATAAGCATAAAGTGATGCATGTAAAAGTGTGCATAGCAATACTGTATAAACATAGGTTCATAGGTAGGTACTAGGCTATCGGCCCTAGGGCCCATACAAGCCTAGCCAAAACATGTAACCTGGCTTTCGCCACCCAAGAAAATTATTTTCCTGTGCCCCTATCGAGCAGAGCCACAGAACTGATCCCCAGGGTGAATTTCCCATCTCCCATCCAATCATCAAGATTTTTCTTGAAGAGTGCTAATGAGGAGCTCTGTTTGACATAGGTAGTCCGTTCCAGAGTAGGGAAAGTCTCTGGGACAGGAATCTATCCCTCTAGCATGTTCTGTTTATTGTGGTGAGAAGGTTTAGGCCACTAGAGCGTGTAGCTTGGAGGGATTGGGATTTCTTTAAGTGGAGCATGTCCAACAGCTCTGGGTTTGACATAGCTTTGTATGTTAGGCAGAGATCGCCCCTGAGTAGGCGATATGCGATGGAGTAAAGCTGTAGTTTTTTGAGATGGTCTGCGTAGGGCATCTGTTTGAGGCCAGTAATCCTCTTTGCGAGGTATTTCTGTGGTCTTTCCAGTTGTTGTAGATGTCTTGTGAGGTACATACCAAAAGGGACGTTGTACTCTATAATGGGTCTAATGAGTGATGAGTAGAGGGGAACAATGACCTCTTTTTTTCTGGATGAGAATCTTTTTGTGATGAGATGAGCCATGTAGAAGGATTTCCTGACCACTGTGGCGATGTGATTATCAAAGGAGAGACTACTGTCCACCTGTGTCCCAAGGTCTCATCACATTTTCGGCATTAAGTAGACTACCAGCTATGTGGTAGTTCATGGGTACAGAGTTTTTACCAAAGGGGATGACAATACACTTTTTGGCATTGAGCTTCAGGCCATGGCTTTGACACCAGGTATGTGTCTCAGCGAGGCCCTTTTGTAATTTGTCCACATCGTTAGGAGTTTCGACTATGGCTCCTAGTTTGCAGTCATCTGCAAACTTTGTTAGCCAAAGACCTTCTGTGTTGGCCTGCGCTTCAGAGAAGTAGATACCAAACAGGAGAGGACCCAGGACTGAACCCTGTGGTACTCCACTTGTCACTGGTCTGATGTCAGATTTGGAATTGGCTACTTTCACAGTGTGGGTTCTGTCCATGAGCCAGATGGCAACCCATCTTGTGACATAGGGATTTATACCTAGTTTAGTGAGCTTATTTATAATTCCAGAGTGGGGGATGGTGTTGAAAGCCTTGGTGAGATCTAGATAAACTGTGTGTACCATTTTACCCTCATCTATGGCTTTGGTGACTGCTTCAAAGAAGTGAATCAGGTTTAGGAGACATGATCTGCCTTTTACAAATCCAAACTGGGTAGGGTCCAGAGTTTGGAGATTACCAATGTCTTGGTTTATGAGTTCCACAGTGATACATTCCATGGCCTTGCAGACCAGGCTCGTCAGGCTAATGGGGCGCTAGTTTCCGGGGTCTTTTGTGGCTCTCCCTTTGTGGAGTGGGATAACCATCGCGGTGCACCATTCAGTGGGTACAAAGCCTGAGGTGAGGCTATGATTGAACATGGTACTTAGGTAGGGTGCCAGTTCATTCTGTAGTTCATGTAGAACGCAGCCTGGGATACTGTCAGGTCCCATGGATGCTGTGTTCTTGGCTTTGGAGAGTGTGTTTTTTACCTGTGCAGCCATGATTATAGGAATTTAGCATTTAGACTAAGGGATATACAGTATTGCTATACACACTTTTACATGCATCACTTCATAAGCATGAAGCTGTTCTCCTGTCCAAATAATCCAGCACTTATTGGAGTCAATACCAGGTTAGAAGACGGAGAAAAAGTTGACAAAGCCTGAACTTTACCTCTATGTCACAGCAGATTTAAGTATTTAAATTATTATGTATTAGGCTTCGTTCTGACGTATTTATAACTCAGTTTTAAAAAGGCAGTTTACTGTTTTACAGTGGCTGTGCAATTTATTAACGAATAAGACATCATACACATTTTTAAGCTATGAATGTGAAATTATGTCATATTGTGTAATCTGGCTTACAATCAAAATGTGGAATGGTAGTTTTACGACTGCCACTTGTTCGAAATCGCGGCACTCAAGGTCCACAATGCTGAACTGCAATAATTACGAACCGTAATGACTGTAGAGCTGCATTCATTATTATGAGTTTGGCATTGTGAGTGTAGATCTCGATACAGTGGGTAGTGGGGAATTACCCATTTCCCTCACTGTAGTCCGATCTTGGAGGTGGTATATTTAAGTTGCAGGGGGTGTGGGGGGCACCCCCCCACACACATGGAGGTGTAGGGGGGCTTGCCTCCCTGCAAAACATTGACGCTAATACTGACTTTCAATTCCAAAAGTTTGGTGTTGTGAATGCAACCGTCACAGTGAGTACATTTTCATAGTTTCGGATCAGCATTGTGCATAAACGCACAATTGCCATTCCGAATTTTGATAGTAAACCATGTAACCTATCTATGCCGTCCTTAGGTTCTTCCACTTTTATCAGATATGTATGTATTATGGCTTTGTTAAATAAAAGATGATCCTGTTTTCTCATTATTATTCTGTTCTATTCCCATGACCGACTTTCTGCATAAATGACTAAAAGTTGTCTGCGTCAATTAGGGTATGCAATTTCTATGTTGCTAAAAAGCAAGGCATTAGTCAACAGTTTTTAGCAAGGTTTGCAGTTTCACTTAAGGAGGAATCCATTTTTTACCATTGTTAAGCAAGCTGATGTCATGTTTGGATGATTATATAGAAATAATTTGAGCTCAGAATTACATCACAGTGAAATGAAGTTGATGCCTTTAGCTGGAAATTGGTACAACATCTGTATGTACAGTTTTCTTGTCAAAAGCCTTTGTTAATTTTGTCTCAGTTTCACTGGTGTTACACATTTCTATTGCATATACTCCAATACTAGTATTTTACAACTTTTATTTACTCGGTCATTTATTTGTTTATACATGCTGTTGTTGTTGAACCAGGTTAGGTTTACTAAGCTTATGTCCTACTTGCATGGGAGATGCAAGGTGATATTTATATGGAGTAGGAACAATTTGGATAGGACACGGGGAAAAAGGTGCCATGGGGTCTTCCTGAGGTACCACAAACTCAGGCAGATGGGACCTCATTTTACTATCTCTGTTAAAGGACAAGATCCTCAGGACTGCAGTTTCATTATTAAAATAAATCCAAGCAGCTGGTGTAGGAATAGAGCCAGCAGACTTCCACTCCCCTAGCATCAAAGGCAGGTTTAATACATTTAAGTGGCTGACAGTTATCTGCAATGGCATGACTGCATACATATTTTTCCCATTCCAGTGTTCCCAGTGTGAACTGCCATATGCTATTGTAAGATTACTGCTTCATTAAAAACACTAACCACATTCAGACTTTTAATTCAGTTTCAACATGTTTAATTTAAATATTTTACTATGCTGACAGGAATGGACCACATTTTGTTAGTAACAGTGCAGATAAACTTCATGAACTGAGTATTGTTTCAGCCTTTGCTTTTTGGTAAGGGTACTCTTCTCAGCCCTCAGTGTTCTTTTTATTTTATCCAGCTGTTCAGGGGGTTTAATACTGTTATAGGAATGGTCCCCAGTTTTAAGCCATGGTAACAGTGAAGTTCATGAAATTAGTATTGCTTCATTCTTTGATATTTGCTAAAAGCATTCGTCTCAGCATTGCCCTCTCTGTACCTCATATGAACCTACCTGTAACAGCAATATGTTTAAGTATCCTTGAAAATTCTTTATTAGTCTTGCTACTCTATCTAATACTGGAATTGTCTGAGTGTCTCTTTTTCACATTGCTCCAGGTGCTGCTAGCATTTCCTGGTATTTTATCTCTCTCACTTTGCAGGACACTATAATCACCAAGTGTTGTTATTGCACTGAATTTTGCTACCTTTTTCCTGCTTCTTCTTTCGTAACTGATGGTAGTGGATTATTGCATGTAATCAGCACTTCACTTTCAGTGATTCTTTGTGGCACACACTTCCATTGCTTCTCAGCTCCCTGGATGTGTACTGTTTCCACAACTGCCAATGTACTACTTTTGTAACATTATGGCACCTTTCAGTTTACAAATCCTCAGCCATGAGTATATCACAATCACTAATAAAATGTAAATCCAATTCCAGTTCTGTACTGTAGAACCTGTATTTGTCTCTATCTTATACTCCTTCTACATCTACTTACCTATTCTTTATCCAGTCTTGGTCAACATGTCGATGTTTCAGGAGGTCTTTCCGCTATACTTCTGAGCTTTCCTTTTTATTCTCCTGGTCATGATCTTCATATTCTTTCTTCTGCTTTTTGTATTTTCCTTTGCTATCAGTTTTTTTTCCACTTCTGGTTAATTTCCAAAATGCTTCTGCTAGTCTGAAAGTACAGTTGTATAGTAGAGGTCTTACTTTCATCACTGTTGCAGTATTCCTTACAAAAGGGATATCCTGCCTATAATAGCCATACAGCTGGCCATCCTACAAAAGCCTTTTTTCCTTCCAGGCATCATACGTCAGACTTCTGCACCTTAAACCTAGGACATAAAGTGACACACAAGTGCCAAATTCTTAGAACTTAATTACCCAGAAGAACTAGAGCAACTAAGGAGGAAGAGAAAAGAGATTACAGGAACAGTCAGAAGGAAGAAAACATAAAGAGCCCATGTCCAGAGGAAAAAACACAACAGGAGAAGGAGGGATGGAATACTGCCAAAGTGAGAGGGAGATGAAAAGGAGAAAACACAACAGGGGAAGGAGGGATGGAATACTGCCAAAGTGAAAGGTAGAGGAAAAGGAGAAAACACAACAGGGGAAGGAGGGATGGAATACTGCCAAAGTGAGAGGTAGAGGAAAAGGAGAAAACACAACAGGGGAAGGAGGGATGGAAGGAGGGATGGAATACTGCCAAAGTAAGAGGTAGAGGAAAAGGAGAAAACACAACAGGGGAAGGAGGGATGGAATACTGCCAAAGTGAGAGGTAGAGGAAAAGGAGAAAACACAACAGGGGAAGGAGGGATGGAATACTGCCAAAGTGAGAGGTGGAGGAAAAGGAGAAAATACAACAGGGGAAGGATGGATGGAAGGAGGGATGGAATACTGCCAAAGTGAGAGGTAGAGGAAAAGGAGAAAACACAACAGGGGAAGGAGGGATGGAAGGAGGGATGGAATATTGCGAAAGTGAGAGGTAGAGGAAAAGGAGAAAACACAACAGTGGAAGGAGGGAGGGAAGGAGGGATGGAATACTGCCAAAGTGAGAGGTGGAGGAAAAGGAGAAAATACAACAGGGGAAGGATGGATGGAAGGAGGGATGGAATACTGCCAAAGTGAGAGGTAGAGGAAAAGGAGAAAACACAACAGGGGAAGGAGGGATGGAATGAGGGGTGGAATACTGCCAAAGTGAGAGGTAGAGGAAAAGGAGAAAACACAACAGTGGAAGGAGGGAGGGAAGGAGGGATGGAATACTGCCAAAGTGAGAGGTAGAGGAAAAGGAGAAAACACAACAGGGGAAGGAGGGATGGAAGGAGGGATGGAATACTGCCAAAGTGAGAGGTAGAGGAAAAGGAGAAAACACAACAAGGGAAGGAAGGATAGAATACTGCCAATGTGAGAGGTAGAGGAAAAGGAGAAAACACAACAGGGGAAGGAGGGATTGAAGGAGGGATGGAACACTGCCAAAGTGAGAGGTAGAGGAAAAGGAGAAAAAACAACAGGATAAAGGGTCTCAAAAATCTGTCTTATGCTGCCCGACTGAAAGAACTCCAGTTATATTCAGTTGCTTACCACTTGCTCAGAGGTGACCTATGCCTGACATACAAGGCCATGTCAAACCCAGATTTGATGAACATGCTTCATCTCAAAAAATCTAGATCCCTCAGAGCCACAAGGGCGGGAGACTTAAACCTCGACACTGTTATTAATAGGACGTGCTGGAGGGATAGATTCATCACCCAAAGACTCCCTATGCTGTGGAACAAAATCCCGGTTTATGTGAGGCAGAGCTTCTCGCTGGCCTTGTTCAAGAGGAATCTTGACCAATGGATGGGAGATCGCAGATACGCCCCAGGGGTTACCTCAGTGTCACTGCTCGACAGAGGCACAGCAAAATAATGGGCATAGTTTCTCCAAACTAAAGGGGTGGCGTAAGCCACAAAACTATGGGCTAGGCTTATAAATGCCCTCGGGCAGATAGCCTAGTATGAACCTATGAACCTATGAACAGGGGAAGGAGGGATGGAATGCTGCCAAAGTGAGAGGTAGAGGAAAAGGAGAAAACACAACAGGGGAAGGAGGGATGGAATAGTGCCAAAGTGAGAGGTAGAGGAAAAGGAGAAAACACAACAGGGGAAGGAGGAATGGAAGGAGGGATGGAATACTGCCAAAGTGAGAGGTAGAGGAAAAGGAGAAAACACAACAGGGGAAGGAGGGATGGAAGGAGGGATGGAATACTGCCAAAGTGAGAGGTAGAGGAAAAGGCGAAAACACAACAGGGGAAGGAGGGATGGAATACTGCCAAAGTGAGAGGTAGAGGAAAAGGCGAAAACACAACAGGGGAAGGAGGGATGGAATACTGACAAAGTGAGAGGTAGAGGAAAAGGAGAAAACACAACAGGGGAAGGAGGGAGGGAAGGAAGGATGGAATACTGCCAAAGTGAGAGGTAGAGGAAAAGGAGAAAACACAACAGGGGAAGGAGGGATGGAAGGAGGGATGGAATACTGCCAAAGTGAGAGGTAGAGGAAAAGGCGAAAACACAACAGGGGAAGGAGGGATGGAATACTGACAAAGTGAGAGGTAGAGGAAAAGGAGAAAACACAACAGGGGAAGGAGGGAGGGAAGGAATACTGCCAAAGTGGAAGGGAGAGGAAAAGGCAAAAACACAACAGGGGAAGGAGGGATGGAATACTGCCAAAGTGAGAGGTAGAGGAAAAGGAAAAAACACAACAGGGGAAGGAGGGATGAAAGGAGGAATGGAATACTGCCAAAGTGTGAGGTAGAGGAAAAGGAGAAAACACAACAGGGGAAGGAGGGATGGAAGGAGGGATGGAATACTGCCAAAGTGAGAGGTAGAGGAAAAGGAGAAAACACAACAGGGGAAGGAGGGATGGAAGGAGGGATGGAATACTGCCAAAGTGAGAGGTAGAGGAAAAGGAGAAAACACAACAGGGGAAGGAGGGATGGAATACTGCCAAAGTGAGAGGGAGAGGAAAAGGAGAAAACACAACAGGGGAAGGAGGGATGGAAGGAGGGATGGAATACTGCCAAAGTGAGAGGTAGAGGAAAAAGAGAAAACACAACAGGGGAAGGAGGGAGGGAAGGAGGGATGGAATACTGACAAAGTGAGAGGTAGAGGAAAAGGCGAAAACACAACAGGGGAAGGAGGGAGGGAAGGAGGGATGGAATACTGCCAAAGTGAGAGGTAGAGAAAAAGGCGAAAACACAACAGGGGATGGAGGGAGGGAAGGAGGGATGGAATACTACCAAAGTGAGAGGTAGAGGAAAAGGAGAAAACACAACAGGGGAAGGAGGGATGGAATACTGCCAAAGTGAGAGGTAGAGGAAAGGGAGAAAACACAACAGGGGAAGGAGGGAGGGAAGGAGGGATGGAATACTGCCAAAGTGAGAGGTAGAGGAAAAGGCGAAAACACAACAGGGGAAGGAGGGAGGGAAGGAGGGATGGAATACTACCAAAGTGAGAGGTAGAGGAAAAGGAGAAAACACAACAGGGGAAGGAGGGATGGAATACTGCCAAAGTGAGAGGTAGAGGAAAGGGAGAAAACACAACAGGGGAATGAGGGATGGAAGGAGGGATGGAATACTGCCAAAGTGAGAGGTACAGGAAAAGGAGAAAACACAACAGGGGAAGGAAGGATGGAATACTGCCAAAGTGAGAGGTAGAGGAAAGGGAGAAAACACAACAGGGGAATGAGGGATGGAAGGAGGGATGGAATACTACCAAAGTGAGAGGTGGAGGAAAAGGAGAAAACACAACAGGGGAAGGAGGGATGGAAGGAGGGATGGAATACTGCCAAAGTGAGAGGGAGAGGAATAGGAGAAAACACAATATGGGAAGGAGGGATGGAATACTGCCAAAGTGAGAGATACAGGAAAAGGAGAAAACACAACAGGGGAAGGAGGGATGGAAGGAGGGATGGAATACTGCCAAAGTGAGAGGGAGAGGAATAGGAGAAAACACAATATGGGAAGGAGGGATGGAATACTGCCAAAGTGAGAGGTAAAGGAAAAGGAAAACACACAACAGGGGAAGGAGGGATGGAATACTGCCAAAGTGAGAGTTACAGGAAAAGGAGAAAACACAACAGGGGAAGGAGGGATGGAAGGAGGGATGGAATACTGCCAAAGTGAGAGGGAGAGGAATAGGAGAAAACACAATATGGGAAGGAGGGATGGAATACTGCCAAAGTGAGAGATACAGGAAAAGGAGAAAACACAACAGGGGAAGGAGGGATGGAAGGAGGGATGGAATACTGCCAAAGTGAGAGGGAGAGGAATAGGAGAAAACACAATATGGGAAGGAGGGATGGAATACTGCCAAAGTGAGAGGTAAAGGAAAAGGAAAACACACAACAGGGGAAGGAGGGATGGAATACTGCCAAAGTGAGAGGTAGGACATCTACAGTTACACTAAGTTTGTACACAAATGTACTATGTCCTTCCTTATCACTGTTGCAGTGTTCTTTACAAAATGAAAGTACTAAAGCTACTGGAAATCATGCGAGGAGAAAGCTACAGAGGAAGCCATGAATGATGGAGCTGGAAAATCCCGCTCGAGTCCCAGAGACAGCATCCAACTGCCCCAGTAGAATGAGCATTAACAGAAGAAGATGACTGCCAAGTAAATAAAAAAAATGAAGAGGAAAGGGTTTGCTCAGAAATAGCTAAACCCAATTTCTTGGATAGAAACAAACATAGTTCAGAATTCTCTAATATCCTTAGTTTTGTCTAAATATCTGTGTTGCATATGCATATCCAAAGAACAGAGATCCCTTCAACTGCTGTTATGAGTGGAGGAAAAAAGGCAAGCTATTGATCACTTTAGGCATGAAAGAAGGATTGGTCCAAGAGACACTATCGCTGTGGAACTAGAACAGGAAGAACTGCCATTACGGCCTGAAGTTCAGATACTCCTGATACAATTCAGTGCCTTGAACAAGATATTTTTCCATGCAAACAATTTCAAAACAGAAGACTTAGGTTTTCTAGAACTAGGACAAAATTAAGGTCCCAAGAATGAGGTATCAGTTTTTTTGGAGGTCTAATATGAATTGCGCCTTTCAAAATTTGTTTAACCTCAAACTGAGGAGAAAGTGGTGGATCCACAGGCAGACAAGCAGAAATGACCAACAAATGAGCTTCAATAGAATAGTATGCCAGGCCAGAATTGATGAACTCAAGAGAAATTTATTTATTTATTTTTATTTACTGAGATTTGATTACTGGAAAAGTCCAGCTGGGTAGAAGCCCATTTTCAGCGGAGGCCCAGGGAGAAAAGTTCAACATTATTACAAAACATTTTAATAATAACTATACAATCTTCAAAAATAAAACAAAAACATCTGTAGATTAAATAACTAACAAATTAGACAGAATATAAAAAAACTGGTTAAGAATTGATACAAGGTATATGACAATCATTTAGTATTACAGACTTTTTGGCAGTTTGTAGACAAATTGTGACAGGAATTGCAATATGAAGTGAGGGAAAAACTGGCTTATGGTATCTTTAGAGAGAAAGACAGGGAACAGAATTAGCAACAAGTGAAAAAGGAAGATTAAGGAAGTAGAAGGAATGAAAAGGTACTTCTTCACATTTAGGGATATAGTTTATCTTGGATTTGAGCAAGAAAGTACAGTTGTGCACACTTACCATAAATATAGATGTTAGAGTGTATTCATTAATGCAGTCATCACATTTGGGTTGTCTGCCTGCAGGTAGCCCTCAGCCGGCCTGAATAGCAGTCTCTTTGGATTTCTGCGTTGGATGCTGTCAGGTCATCAGGGGTATAAAATATGCAGCTGATGCCACTGCATCAGTTTTTCTTTCCCCAGATGTCAGGTGCCCCCACAATAGGGAGCAATTATATGGTATGGAACAACCCCAGCAAATACGCATAATATAATATATACCAAACAAGAAGGAAAGGTAGAGCCAAGAGAAAGTCAGGGGGCTGGAGGGAGGGCAACCAGGACTGCAACAGTGAACACACTCCAGCATCTACATTTTCATGTTTCACTGTTGCAGTCATCACATTTGGGTTGATTCCCAAAGCTAAGGAAGGATGCGGGCAGTTAAAGAGCATTAGGGCTAGCAATCAGGCTCTGTAAGACTGCTGTAGCAAATCCAGCTCTAGATTTAGGGCTAGCAATCAGGCCCTGTAAGACTGCTGTGGCAAATCCAGCTCTGGATTTAGAAAAGATAGGCAGGTGGTAATGCTTGGTGAAAGTGTGTACAGAGCTCCAGGTATCAGCTTCCAGGATGTCCCTGGTAGGGACTCCTCTGAGGAATGCCGCAGAGGTAGATGCAGCCCTGGTGGAATGTGATCTTATCCCCTTGGGATAGGTTTTCCATGGTGCTTGTAGCAGAAATGGATGCAATGGGCTATCCATTTGGAAATGGTTTGCTTTGAAATGGCCTTCCCCTCTGCCCCTGCAGCAAAGCTAACTAGCAGCTGGTCAGATTTTCTGAGAGGCTTAGTTCTGTCCAAATAGAATCTAAGCTGTCTGTGCATGTCCAGAGAATGCAGTATCCTTTCCCCCTTATTTTGAGGATTAGGGAAAAAAGTAGGCAAATGAATGGACTGATTTAGAGCCACACTAGACACCACCTTGAGCATAAAGGATGGATTAGTCCTGAGGGAAACCCTGTTCGCATGGAAGATAATGAAGGGGTCCACTGCCATGAGGGCCTGCAGTTCAGACACTCTTCTTGCAGAAGTGATGGCTAGAAGTAAGACAGTTTTCCAAGAAAGGAATTTCAACTCTGTTGTAGCAGCTGGTACAAAGGGAGGGGGAGTGCATTTTTCCAATGCAAAGTTAAGGTCCCAGGCTGGAGTAGAAGCTCTCTTGGGGGGGGGGGGTCTTAAATTTTTGCTCCTCTAAGGAATTGTTTTAGCAGGGGATGAGAGAAGAAGGGAGGCTCAGAATTATAATGTGCTGAAATGGCAGAGGCATGAATCTTAATTGAAGAGAAAGTTAGGCCCTTGTGAAGCATTTCTGTTAAATGATCTGGAATATGAGGTAAGCTGGGCACCACTGTGCCCATCCCCTGAGCCTGGCTCCAGGAACAGTATCTTTTCCATTTTTCTAAATAGGATTTTGTAGTACTAGGCCTCCCTGCCTCAAGAATGATATCCAGCACCTGCTTACTGAGGGTTATTAGAGGTGAGTTCAGGGAATTAGTCTGGCTGCAAGGTTCAGGGTTTGAAGCTGAGCGTGCAGAATCTGGCCCGCCTGCTGGGACAGCAGGGAAGGGGTCAGAGGCAGGTGCCATGGTTGCAGCACTGTCATACTGCGCAAAAGGGGGTACCAGTGCTGGTGTGGCCAGTCTGGGGCAATCAAGACTGTCCTTTGCTTGTCCTGTTTGATCTTTAGTAGAAGCTTCGAGAGGAGATGGAGAGGGGCAAAGGCATAAATTGAGAGGCTTTCCCAGGTAAAGGTGTCCCCCATTTGGTCCTCATGAGCTTGAATATTTTGGGTTCCAGTTTCCATTCATGTGGGTCCATGAGATTCCTGCTTAAGTCATCTGCCAGTGAATTTAGTTTGCTTGGCAGGAATTTAGCTTGCAGGTTCACTTTGTAGCTCAAGTCTGTGTCCCACAGAGCCATGGCTAGTCTGCAGAGGGGGTTAGGAATGGGTTCCTCCCTGCTTGTTTATGTACCACATAACTGTGGTGTAAGTCTGTCTTTACCAATAGTTGTCCTGGAAGAATAAGGCCTTTGAAGGCTGCCAGAGCATTCTGTACAGCTAACATTTCTTTTTGACTGATATGCAGGTTCATCTGTTTTGGGTTCTGTTTGCCCTGAATGCACTGCCCTGCCATGTGAGTCCCCCATGTATAGCCTGGTGCAGCTTTTAGGGTTTGGGCGGCAGGGGGTAGAGTGAAAGGGAGTCCCTTGTTGTGGTAGCAGGCCTCTGCCCTAGAAAGGAACTCTGCCCTAACACAAGGAATGATAGGAATCATTGTTTCCAGATCCTGAGAATGTTGACACTATAGACTTTTTAGATACCATTGAAGTTTCCTCATATGCAGTCTTGCATATGGAATTAACAGAATGCAAGAGGCCATGAACCCCAAGGCTTGCAGGATTTTCCTTGCAGATAGCTGGGTTTTTGTGGCAGTAGGTTGAAGTAGGTTGTCAAATAAACGTGTTTCTCCGGAGTGAGGAATGCCATTTGGGAAGTTGTGTTCAAGCTTGCTCCCAGGAATACAATCTGTTGGCAGGATACCCCAGTGAGGTTAGAAGTCTCTTTACAAATGCCAGGTGTTGTAATAGCAATTCCTGACTTTCTGCCTGAATCAGGCAGTCGTCCAAGTATGGGTAAATCTGAATATTTCTTTGCCTGCAAATGCAATGGCTGTAGCTAGGCACTTTGTGAATACCCTGGGAACAGTAGATAAGCCAAAGGGAAGTGCAGAGAACTGATAATGCATGGAGCTTGCCCTGAAACGTAGGTATTGTGTGCAGGTTTCCCTTATTGGGATGTGCAGGTAAGCTTCTTTTAAGTCTAGGGTTGCCAGCCAGGCATCCTTGGCTAGCACAGGAAGAAGCGGCTGCAGAGTTAGTATTTTGAATTTTAGATCCTCCGGAAAGGTGTTAAGAGTAGACAGGTCCAGGATAGGACACCAGGAGTTTTCTTTTCTGGGAACCAGGAACAGTCTTGAATAAAAACCTTGTCCCCTTTGCCCTGCTGGGACAGGTTGAATAGCCCTGATACTGAGGAGAGACAGCACTTGTTTTTGGGCCTCCGCCCACTGATTTGGGGGGACATCTGGCCATCCCGTTGGGGTTGGGAGTGAGTGGAAGTGGAATATGTATACTAGGGAAACTATGTTTAAAACCCATTTCATAGGTTGGTACTAGGCTATCAGCCCTATGGCCTATACAAGCCTAGCCATAACAATTCCTTGGCTATTTCTTCCCACACTATTTACTTCCCTGGACCCCTGTCTAGCAGGGCGACTGACGTGATCCCCGGGGTGAATTTCCTTTTTTCCATCCAATCGTCAAGGTTCCTTTTGAAGAGGGCCAAAGAGGCACTCTGCTTGACATGTATGGACAATCTATTCCAGAGTCTGGGGAGTCTCTGGGTCAGGCACCTATCCCTCCAGCATGTTTTGTTTATTGTGATGACAAAGTTTAGATCCCTGAAGCGTTTGGCTCTGAGGGATTGGGATTTCTTTAAGTGTAGCATGTCCAACAGCTCTGGGTTTGACATGGCCTTGTATATTAAGCAGAGATCGCCTCCGAGTAGACGATATGCGACAGAGTATAGCTGGAGTTTTTTAAGGCGGTCAGCATAGGTCATCTGCTTTAGGCCTGTGATTCTTTTAGGGAGGTATTTCTGTGGCCTTTCTAGTTGTTGCAGATGTCTTGAGAGGTACATACCAAACTGGGCGTTGTATTCTATAATGGGTCTAATGAGGGATGAGTACAGTGTGACAATGACCTCCTTTATTTCTGGATGAAAAGCCCTTAGTTATGAGGTGTGCCACATAGAAGGATTTCCTGACTGTTGTGGTGGTGATGTGGTTATCGAAGGTGAAGGAAAGTAGAGGTATAGCCAAAAGACATTAGGGGGCAGGAGGGAGGGTAACCTGGACTGCAACAGTGAACACACTCGAACATCTACATTTATGGTAAGTGTACACAACTGTACTATGTTCTTCATGTTTCACTGTTGCAGTCATTACATTTGGGTAGTTTCCCAAAGCTAAGGTTGGGAGGAGGAGGAGTTTAAATAGCATTAGGGCTAACTATAAGTCCCTGAAAGACTGCAGTGGCAAAGCCAGCTCTGGATTTAGAGAAAATTGGCAAATGATAGTGCTTGGTGAAAGTATTTACATAACTCCAGGTAGCAGCTTCTAGGATGTCCCTGGTAGGAATGCCTCTGAGAAAGGCTGTAGAAGTAGATGCAGCCCTGGTGGAGTGAGGTCTGATCCCCTGGTGCTTATAGCAGAAATAAATGCAATGGCTTATCCATTTAAAATGGTTTGTTTTGAAATAGCCTTCCCCTCTGCCCCTGCAGCAAATGCTACCAGCAGTTGTTCAGATTTTCTTTGAGGTTAGTCCTGTCCAAGTAGAATCTAAGTTGTCTGTGCGCATCCAAGGAATGCAGTATCCATTCCCTTTTGTTCTGTGGATTAGGAAAGAAGGTTGGCAAATGAATTGACTGATTAAGAGCCACACTGGATACCACCTTGGGCATGAAGGATGGATTGGTTCTGAATGTCACTCTGTCCGCATGACAGATGATGAAAAGCTCAACTGCCATAAGGGCCTGTAATTCAGATACCCTTCTAGCTGAAGTCATTGCTAAAAGGAAAGCTGTTTTCCAAGAAAGAAATTTTAAGTCTGCAGTAGCAGCTGGCTCGAAAGGAGGTAGAGTGAGTTTCCCCAGTACAAAGTTAAGGTCCCTGGCTGAGGATGGTGCTTTCCTGGGTGGTCTCAAATTTTTGGCCCCACTGAGGAACTGCTTGAGCTGTGGATGAGAGAGAAGAGGGGAGGTTCTGTGTTATAATGAGCTGAAATGGCTGAGGCATGGATTTTAATGGAGGAAAAATACAGGCCCTTGTGAAGCATCTCAGTTAAGTATTGTAAAATCTGAGGTAAATTGGGTGCTGCTGTGCTCATCTCTTGAGACTGGTTCCAGGCACAGAATCTTTTCCATTTTTCAGCATAAGATTTCCTAGTACTAGGCCTCCTTGCCTCTAAGATGACATCCATCACATGTTTGCTGAGGGATGAAAAGGGTGAATTTAAGTGATTAGCCAGGCTGCAAGGTTCAATGTTGGAAGCTGAGGGTGCAGAATTTGGTTCTCCTGCTGAGAAAGCAGGGAAGGAGTCTGAGGCAGGTGCCATGGAGATAGTGTTGGCACGGCCAGTCTGGAGTAATCAAAATCATACTTGGTTTGTCCTGTTTGACTTTTAGTAGTACTTTGGAGAGCAGAGGCAGCGGGGGAAAGACATAGACTGATATGTTTTTCCAGCTGAAGGACAGAGCATCCACTTTCCAGGCTTGTTTGTGGTGAGTCCTTGTGCAAAATTTGTCCAATTGGTAGTTCTGGGGGGAGGCAAACAGGTCTATATCTGGGCTACCCCATTTGCTTGTCAACATGCTGAAAACCCTTGGTCCCAGTTTCTAGTCATGTGGGTCCATGAGGTTTCTGCTTAGTCCGTCTGCCAGTGTGTTTAATTTTCCTGGCAGGAATTGAGCTTGTAGGTGCACTTGGTAGCTCAAGGCTGGATTCCACAGTGCCATGGCTAGTCTGCAGAGAGGGTAAGAATGTGTACCCCCCTGCTTGCTGATGTACCACATAACCGTGGTGTTGTCCGTCTTTACCATTAGTTGTCCTGGAAGAATGTAGTCCTTGAAGGCTGTCAGAGCATTCTGTACAGCTAACATTTCTTTTTGACTGATATGCAGGAGCATTTGACTTGGGTTCCATTTGCCCTGAATGCACTTCCCTGCCAGGTGAGCCCCCCATGCATAGTCTGATGCATCTGTTGTTAGGGTTTGGGCAGCAGGGGGTGGTGTGAAAGGTAGTCCCTTGTTTTGGTGGCAGGCCTCTGCCCACCAAAGGAACTCTAGGCGTAGGCAAGGTATGATAGAAATCATTGTTTCCAGGCTGTGAGAATGTTGACTCCATAGGCTTTTTAGATACCACTGTAGTTTCCTCATATGCAGTCTTGCATATGGAATTAGAAGAATGCAGGAGGCCATTAGCTCCAAGGCTTGCAGTGTTTGTCTTGCAGATAGCAGGGTTTTTGTGGCCACTTGTTTGAAGTAGGTTGTCAAATGAATTTGCTTTTCTGGCGTGAGATAAGGCATCTGGGAAGTTGTATTCAAGCTTGCTCCCAGGAATGTAATTTGTTGACAGGGTACCAGTTGTGATTTCTTTTCATTTATGGTGTACCCCAGACAAGTTAGAACTCTTTTTACAAAGGCCAGATGATTTAAAAGTATGTCCTGGCTTTCTGCCTGAATTAGACAATCGTCCAGGTATGGGTATATTTGAATATTTCTTTGCCTGCAAAATGCAATAACTGGAGCTAGGCACTTTGTTAATACCCTGGGCACAGTAGATAAGCCAAAGGGCAGTGCAGAGAACTGATAGTGAGTGTAGCCAGCTTTGAAGCGTAGGTATCTTCTGCAAGATTCCCTGATTGGGATGTGCAGGTACGCTTCTTTTAAATCTAGTGTTGCCAACCAGGCGTCTTTGCCTAGCACAGGAAGTAATTGGTGAAGTCAGCATCTTGAATTTTGGAATCCCCAGCAAGGTGTTTAGTGTAGACAGGTCCAAGATAGGACGCCATGATTTGTCTTTTCTGGGAACCAGGAAAAGTCTCAAGTAGAAACCTTAAACCCTTTTCCTCTTCCCAGTTGAATTGCCCCCATGCTTAAGAGAGAAAGTACTTGTTTTTGAGCCTCTGCCCACTGATTTGGGGGTAGGTCCGGCCATCCATTTGGTGTTGGCAACATGTGGAAGTGAAATCTGTATCCCTAGGACACTATATTTAAAACCCATTTGTCCTGGGTAATGAATTTCCAGTTCTTTGCATGAAGAGCAATCTTTCCCCCCAAAGGGGCAGTCAGAAGATAAGTGCTTGGAAATTTTAAAAGGAAGTCATTAAGACAGTTTACCATAGGGGGAGTCTTGTTATTCCCAGACTTGGAAGTGGAGGCCCCCCCACCACTTAGTTCTGTGAGTCTCCTGGGACTGAAACCTGGGATTTTTGCTGCGTCTGAGTTTGGCTTGAGAAGACCTGGAAGGGGCTGGAAAGGACCAATTCTTAGAGGGCCAGTGCCTACTAAATCTCGGAGGCTGAACTCGTAAAAAATCTTTAACAGTTTGCACAGATTTAACGTCATCTTCCATCTTTTTAAGAACTTCTTCAGCCTTGTTGCCAAACAGGGTCCTGATTTAAAGGAGCATCCAACAATTTAGCTTTAACATGATCAGGCAAAGATTGCTCCTTAAGCCAAGCATGCCTTCCAAGCACAGACCCAGTAACAGCAGCCCTGCAAGAGGCCTCTAAAGAATCAAAACCACATTGCAAAGTATGTTTTCCAACTTGCTCAGCAGAATGCATTAAATCCTGTAAGTCTATTTTCCACACAGTCAGGAATCAACATAATTTTCTATTTAAGCAGTCCAATAACATGTTGCTGATATTTTAACATATGAAATTGGCAGTTTAAAGCACTAATGGCCAAGGTTGCTGAAGTGTAAACCTTTTTACCCAATCTATCCAGTGCCCTGGAGTCTCTATTAGAAGGGGTAGGATTTTTAGCAGTAGAAGCCTTAATGCCCTTGAGCCCCTGTGAAATAGTCTCTGGATCTGCAATAGGATTTTTGAAAAGGAACTTGTGGGACTCAGGGACCCTGTGGGATCTGTCAGATTTACTGGGAGCAGGAGGCAGGGAATCAGGGGCCAAACTGGATTCCGAGAAAGCATCATCAACAATGTCTAGTACAGGAGGAATAGCCAAAGGCCTATGCTGAGGTAGGAGAAGGAAATCCCTAAGCCTCCCTTAGAGTATGTAAGGTTTCCCCAAAAGAAAAATCCTCATGAGGGGAAGCAGAGGGAATGGAGTCCTCTGCATCAAAATCCTCATAAGTAGGTAAGGACAAATCCAGGTCATCAGAAGAATCAGAAAAAACAGAATCCTGATCAGAAGATTCATAGTCAAGCTCAGCCCTAGGCCTCTTAGAAGGGGCGGGGGGTTGGCTACCCCTGATTAGAGTTATTAGATCTTCAGCCATTTTTATCATTTGTTTTTTAGGCATAGAGGCTTGAGCTTGTGGCCTGGGTGTCAGTTTTTTAGACATGGATCGAGATTTAGGCCTTAGTAATGAAGGAGGTGTCGATTTAATATGCAAGTCCATAGGCCTGAATACACCCTCAGAAGCCAGTGCCTGCACAGCGGCTCGGGACCCATCCAAGGTAGAGACATCCGCGGGTTCCATAGTTGAAGTATCTTGCGGCATACCGGACTCCGAATGGGTCTCAGTAGAGGCCTGTGAATCAGAAGTAGAGGGTATCAGGGGCTGCGAAAGCACCTCACTGAGTACCGGCGAACTGGCGACTGGCTTAGGAGAAGGGTCGTCGGCAGTTTTGGACCTCGGACGCCTGTCTCTGTCTTTATCTTTGCATTTTTTCAGAATCCCGGTAGTCCGATGGCTAACCGATGACATTTCTGGATAATTAAACCGAGAACCGAAATATTTAGAGGCAAAAATATACCTACGACGGATAGTGGGCTGGTTAAATAAAGCACAAAACTGACAGCAAGGTACATCATGGTCAGGGCCTAGGTAAGGAATACAATACGAATGAAAATCTTTATGAGGTATTTGCTTTCCACAAGTAATGCAATTATTAACTTTTACTGACATCGGTAAGGAGCAAGAAAAAGTTTCCCCAACGGGGTACTTAGCTTTTAGTTGAAGACTTCGGTTCTGAAACTTGAAAACGAAGATTTCAGGAGTCGGATGACTGGCACGTGTAAACTGCTTCCACTTCGGGCACTGCACGGCAAGAAAGGCAGATGTAATGGCATCGGCTGCATGTTTTAAACCCCTGACGACCTGATGTCATGGAAGAAGGGACAGCAACCGACACAGGACCCAAGACTTTGTTAATCAGGCCGACTGAGGGCAACCTGCAAGCAGATTACCCAAATGTAATGACTGCAACAGTAAAACACTAAGAACATCAGAGATATCAGATTCCTGATCAGAAAAATCAGAAAGAAAATCAGTTCTAGGTCTCTTAGAGGGGGAAGGCTGGCTTTCCCTAATTAAGGTAATAAGGTCTTCAGCCATTCTAATCATTTGTTTTTTAGGCCCATGGGCCTGAGAATACGGTTTGGTCGCCGGTTTTCAAGGTGTAGTGCAAGCTTTAGGCCTGGGGAATTCGGTATTCTTAGCTTGAAATGAAGTCGTCGGTTTCCTGTGAAAATCAGTAGGCCTGAATACACCCTCAGAAGCCGGTGCCTGCACAGCAGATCCGGACCCATCCAAGGTAGAGACATTTGCTGGTTCCACAGTCAAAGAAGCATCTCACGACATACCGGACTCTGAATGGGTCTCAGTAGAGGCCTGCAAATCTGTAGTAGCGGGTATCAGGGGCTGCAAAAGTGCCTCACTGAGTACCGGCAGACTGGTGACTAGCTTAACGGAAGCGTTGTCGGCGGTTTTGGACCTAAGTGGTCTGTCTGTCATTATCCTTACATTTTTTCAGAAGATCGGTAGTTGGATGGCATAAAGAAGCCATTTTGGAGTATGGAGATCGAGAACGGAAATATTTAGCCACAAAAATAGCCCGATGACAAATAGTTTGGGCATTAAATAAGGCACAAAACCGACAGCGAAGGACGTCATGGTCTGGGCCTAAACAGGTGACGTAATTAAGAATGAAAATCTCTATGAGGTATTTGCTTTCCACAGGCAAGACAATTGCTCATTTTTTCTGACCGGTTAGAACAAGAAAAAAGGATCCCCAATGGGGTACTTATCTTTTTGAAGACTTCAGGTCTGAAACTCGAAAATGAAAATTTCAGGAGTCAGCCGACCGGCACTTGCAAACTGCTTCTGCTTCGGGCACCATGCGGCAAGAAAGACCTGATGTAATGGCGTTGGCTGCATGTTTTATACCTCTGATGACCTGACATCATGGAAGAAGCGACAGCATCCGATACAGAAATCCAAAGACTCTGGTATTCAGGCCGGCTGAGGGCTACCTGCAGGCAGATAACCCAAATGTGATGACTGCAACAGTGAAACACAAAGAACATCAGAGGCAGATTTTAGTTATGAATTCTTTCAGAGTGGTTTTGAAAGATGGGAGGGAGGGAATAGACACAGGTAAGGAGTTCCAGGCCTTAGCAACCTTGTTCAAGTACAGACCAGGCCCAGCAGATTTTCTAGGTTTGTAGACACAGAGGAGTTTTTGGTCACTGGATTGCAATGACCAACTGGAAACATAGTTGTGCAGAATGTTTTTTAGTGCTGGACAGGCAGATGGATGCCGAATAATTTTATAGGTGGCAAGAAGTTGTGTATATGTTGGTTAGAACTTCCACATCAACTAATTTATACTTTTCATTGCTATACAGTGGTAGGTTCTGAAAGGGGTATGTACTGCAAATTTAGCAACTTTTTTATAGCATTTTTTTCAAATTTAAATTTTTGTGAAGCCTGCAATTTAGTAAGGATGGGAGCACCATAAATGAAAGAGTGGGGAGGATATAAGTAGTGGCAAGTGTAGTTTAAGTTGTGTCAGTGAGAAAGTTGTTGGCTCTGTAAATCATCCCTAGTTTATGTGTTTTTCTTATGCAATTTTGTATATGCTTGTCGAATGCAAGATTATCATCTGCTATCAGCCGTAATAGTTTGCTATGAGAAGTGACTTTAATGGTTGTATTATCAAGAGAGAGGACTTCATTTTTTTTTTTTTCACGAGACAGGTATTTGCCGAAAAAGTAGCAGTTTAGTCTTTCTTTGGATTGAGCATGAGTTATGAGTTATGAAGCCATGTCCAGTGCTGTTAAAGCTTCCTGAGTAATTTTATGGAGGTGTACCATCTTATCAGAAATGAGTGTGGAATCATCTGTGTATTGTATTAGGGTGACTACAGTGTCTTGTGTACAGAGAGACACAAAGCCATAACATATCAGGATTTGTAGGCAGAAAAAAGAGCAATATGGAAGAAATATACCCAGACAGTTCCAATAGTAGTAGGAGTCTTATAAAAATAATCTACAATTGTATTTAGATACGTTGCCAATACATGTAACTGTACAAATTGTGGGAGTCATTACTGGGCACATTGCGGGTACTGTGAAAAGTACTTCTGGCTTACATCAAAGATTGAAACAATATTTATTTCATGAACTTTAATCATACTTTGACTTAGAAATGGGTTCCATTCCCATCATGGTATTAGAAACCCAAAAGATTTGGAGAAATTAAAAAAGATTCTATAGGAATGAGAAGTGTACTAATTGGTTCTCTGACAGAGTAGCTGATGCATGGAACAGACTACCAAATTACATTAAAGCAAGTACTAGTTGAGATATTTTAAGAACAGCCTGGACACTTATGGGAAAAGTATTTTGGTATATTGGCAACTAAAAGGCATTAATGTCCGTGCTTGAAATATTTGTCTGTATTTATGTATATGGTTAACAGAATGAAAAAACTAGAGAGACATAATTGAGTCATAACATTCAAGCACAAATATGAAAACTACACATTAGTTTGTCAGAATGAGAACTTAACAGACATAATAAAATTATAACATTCAAGCACTAAATTTGAAAAACTACATAGCATCATAGAATCATAGGAAGTTACCAGACTAATGGCCCTAGGGCCCTTACAAGCCAAGCCAAGTTCTACCCTTGTTTCCATGCTCAGCACCTACTGTCGCTGTCCAAGAGGGACACAGGTGGAACCCCTGGAGTGAATTTACAGTTACCCATTCAATCATCCAGATTGTGTTTAAAGAAGGCCAGTGAGGTGCTGTGTTTGACATGAAATGGGAGTCTGTTCCAAAGGTGTGGTAATTTTTGGGAGAAAATCTGTCCCTCCAGCCGGTTCTATTAATGTCACATACCAGGTTAAGGTCTTTACACATTCGTTTGTCAGAATAAAAACTCAACAGACATAATAAAGTCATAGTGTCCAAGCATAAATTATATGGAAAGTCTGATAACAGGAAGATGTAGCATTATTTATACAATAGATGATTATCATAAGAACTATTAATATTGCAGATGTCATGAAATATGGTAACATACTGGTGAACGTATAGGATAGTATGAGTAAAGAAGGGTAGGGTATGATAGAGGGGATAGTAGGAATAGATGTGGAAAAAATATGCGTGTAACCTCAAGGGAGTACGAGTACAGGAAGGGAGGGTAGGTTAAGTTAGTAGTGGGGATAGAGAGAGTAGAGGTAGAAAAAAATAGAGTACCTCAGCCTGGGCTCATACAAGAGCAAATCCAAGCTTTGTTGAAATATTCTTTTATACAGGTTTTGAAGGAGTGCAGGTTAGTAACAGTTTTGATAGTTAAAGGAAGGGAGTTCCATAGCAGGTTAGTAGATTTTTGATAGTTAAAGGAAGGGAGTTGCATAGTGTTGCCACAGAACAGGAGTAAAGGCTTAGGCCTAGGGTTTTATTAGGTTTATAAGTTGTGAAGAGATGGCTCTCTTCAGACCTGAGATGTTTATTTGGGATACAAAAGTTGATTAATGGGCTAAGAGCAGGACAAGGTAGTAGGTTGTGGATTATTTTTTATATTGTAGTAACTTGTATATATTGGAGGTGGAGTTCAAGCCATCTTAGGGAATGTAGGGCTTTACAGTGATGAGTTAGAAGGGTTGCATTTATGGTAAATTTGGCAGTTTTGTTATAGCAGCTTTCTAGTTTTTTTTTCTTAGGGAGATCTTTAAGTTAGTTAGAATTGGGACTCCATATAGCAGTAAGGGCAAGAGGTAGGTTTTGGCCAGGGTAACTTCGGTAGCTGCTGTAAGGAAGTTTTTATTCCTGTATAGCATGCCTAGCTTTTGGTGTTTTTTTCTGACACTGTTTTGTATGTGTAGGTCAAACTTGAGATTATCATCAGTTGTGACACCTAGTAGTCTGGTATGCTGAATCAGTTCAATTTCAGTATTGTTGGCTGAAAAGATCTTGAAGTTTGTTTTGTTGGAGCTGTGGGGTTTGTGGGTGAAGAGAAAGAGCTTTTTTGTGTTCAGTATGAGTTCAGCATTGGAGAGCCATGTTTCTATGGAAGAGCAAGCTTGTTGTGTTATGTGTTGTAGGTGAGCTTGTGTGTTTTATACACAGATGATAGGGGACTCATCTGCCTATTGGATTAGAGTGCCTTCACAGGAGGATGTATGTTAGTTATTGATGAGGACATTAAATAGTAATGGGCCAAGGATGGATCCTTGACGTACACCTGTGGGGGTCATGTGATATGGGGAGATAGAGCCCGCCATTTTACTGCTTGCTGCCTGCCAGCTAGGTAGCTACAAAACCACTGAAATGAGGAGGAGGATAGACCAATGCTGGAAAGTTCTTTAAGGAGTTTGGGGTGCGATACCATGTCAGATGCTTTTGACAAATCTAGAAATACTGGAGATATTAGTTTGCCACTGTCACAGACTTTGTTGACAGGGTCCATGAAAGATAAGGCTGTTGAGATACTGTGTACAGGTCTAAAGCCATGTTGAGTGTGGGAAAGTAGGTTGTTATGTGTAAGGTAGTGGAAAAGTTGTAGGTGCACACATTTTTCAAGAATCTTATGGGGGACAAGACTGCAAAAGGATAAAGTTTGCGATGTCAGTGGAGTTGCCTCCCTGATATAAAGGGATAATGTGTGATCTTTTCCTTAGGTTATGGACATATGATTCAGCTATGGATCTATTAAAGATGCTAACGGGGAATGCTATTCCCTCTGTGGCAAGCTTTAAGCATTCTGTTTGGAGAGTGTCTGCTGAGGGTAAGCAAGGTTTCAGGTTTTGTAGTATTTTTTTTTTATTTGAGATTAAGGGATGGTTTGGTTTTTGGTTACAAGTGAGAGGGTGATTGTGTGTGTGTAATGTGTAGGGTGTGCAGATGCTAGTATTGGGGGTATTAGTAGAAGTAGTGAGTTAGGGTGGATGAGTTGAGTTTACTTTCAGGTTGGATATAGACTCTATAAAGTATGTGAAAAACAAGTGCAGTTGCTGGTACCCCAAGGATAAAAGCCCCAATGCACAGAAACTGATAAAAGATATAGGTCCACAAACAATGTGCCCACATCATTTTATAGGTACATTTTAGCTTAGATACTTTTTATTTTTATTTTATATAGGACATACTAGTTTCTTTATTTTACATATTTGCATATTCGTTGTTTTATATCAATGTCTATAACCCTTTAATGTATAATTGTCATTTAATTGATGCAGATTACTGCATGTTATAAATATGTGAAGTTTTTGTATGTATTCTTGGTCTGAAGAAGCTCCCAAGCGAAAGCGCTTACCACAGTAGAATAAACCGGTGTTTTTAAGATCTTTTGGAAGTGTTGTCTTCGTGTATTGGAAGTATTGATTAGACTGCATTTGGATTTGTCTTTACAGACTTGGAGTTCGTGACTTTTTATGCCCTGGCAGCCTCGTGGCACATTGTTTGTGGACTTATATCTATAAAGTATGTGTTGAATCTGGTGGCTGTTTGAAGAGATGGTATATTGGGGTATGGATTGGGTTTATTTTTATTTCTTGGGTTGAGTAGTGACGTTACAGAGGACAAGAATTTCTTGGGGTTGTTTTTGTGGTTATCTTGAATGTAGGAATAGTATAATTTTTTTGTCATGCAATATTTATCTTTTTGTTTGATTGAAGAGTTGTCTGTATAATTGAAGATTTATGTCATATTTATTCTTTAGCCTGGCAGTCCATGATTTGTCCGTCTTTCTTTAGAATTTTACATGATTTGGTGAGCTACGGGGCAGGGGTTATTTTTTTATTCTTTTTCTTTGCTGAGGGGCTAAACGCTTAGGAAGGTGCTGTTGAAATGCTCAGCTGCATCATTAAGGAGAAGTCTTTTTAGGATGGACCGGTCTATAGCTTTTAGAAATTAATTAAATACCTCTTTGCTGAATTTTTGTAGGTAGTGTATAGATTTGAACTTGTGTTGCTTTGTGAGTTGGGTGATAGTCGTATGAGTATAGGCTGGAAGGTGGTCACTTAAGGAGTCGGGGAGTTTGCCTGAGGATGTAAAATTAGAAAGTTCAAGACTAGTATCCAATCCATGGTGGAGTATTGGATGTTATTTTTGCTATGTCTTGTAGGAGTATTTATAAGCTGACTAAAGCCACTGAGGTTTATACTCTTTGCTGGTGGTGTAAGATTAGTGTCTGCCAGTCAATGTTAACATCCAGTAGGATAATGGTTTCATTCAGTATTGTTTCAGATATCCAGGCTAGAGTATCTTCTATATTGGGAGCGTTTAACCTATGAGGGTTGTATAAAACAACAATGAAGATGTTCTTAGATGAGTTAAGTTTTAGAAATGCTACAAGGATTTCGGCTGTGTATAATTTTCATGTAGTATTTGCGTTTGGGGACACTATCAAGCTGCAGAGGAAAATTAGGGCTATTCCCCCACCTTTTTAATGTGCTCTGTCTATTCTGATAATATGTAACCGGGGGAAGAATGTCAATATCTTTTATTTCTGGTTTTAGCCAAGTCTCTGTAATAGCAAGGATGTCTGGGTTAGAATGTGATAACAAGCTTGAAAGAGTGTTAGTTTATTGCATATGCTTCTGATACTAAGAGTGATAGGTTTTAGTTTTTGCATCTGTTGTAGCAGGAATGGGACCTGGGTTGGGGTGAATGTCCCTGCACAAGTTTAAGGCTGTGAAAGAACGTCTAGTTGTTTTTAGGAGTTTTAATTAATTTTGGTATGTGTATTAGTTTTAGGTCGTGGTGGTTAGTAATGAGGATTTTAGGGTGAGAATAGAAGAAGACAGTGTAGAAATCAGTGTTGGGGTTATTTGGGAGGCGCTTGTGTTGGAGGGATTGAGTGGTGATGATGAGGTAATAGCTGAGGTATGCTTTTGCAGTAGTGTTGCTGGATGAGTTGTTAGGGTAGAAAGGAAAAGAAGGAAGGGAAATGAGCGGCATAAGTAAAACAGCATAATCGGTGTGGAGTAAGATAGCTTAAATGGAATCAGAAGGGCAATTAGGGTTACTGGAAGTGAAGCAGTTATAGAGGTAGAGTATAAGTGAAAACACTGTGGGATAGTAGTGTAGTAAAAGGTGCGTGTAGTTAGAATAATAGGAGTGAGGTGTGGGGGGGTATTGTATAGTAAGTTAAAATAATAGGAGTGAGGAGTGGGGGGTATTGTATAGTAAGTTAGAATAATAGGAGTGAGGCGGGGGTATTGTATAGTAAGTTAGAATAATAGGAGTGAGGCGGGGTATTGTATAGTAAGTTAGAATAATAGGAGTGAGTGGGGGTATTGTATAGTAAGTTAGAATAATAGGAGTGAGGTGTGGGGGTATTGTATAGTAAGTTAGAATAATAGGAGTGAGGCGTGGGGGGGTATTGTATAGTAAGTTAGAATAATAGGAGTGAGGTGTGGGGGGGATACTGTATAGTAAGTAGACTAATTGGAGTTTAGTTGGAATTGGAGGGAGTTTGTAGGGGTGGAGCTAAAGGAAGTATAATTTTATAAAAGAAGAGTGGTAGTTTGTCCTAGTATCTTCTGTGGGATGTAAGAAATAGAGGAGTATTAAAGGCTAGAGTATAATGATGGTATAAAAATAAGAAAAATTAAGGTTTATTTGGGAAAAAAAAGAATGCAATGTGGAATAGATAGCTACCATTAGGGAGGGTGTGATTATAAATGGATATTGTGCAAAGCTCAAGACTCTGGTAACTTAGTTTCATCTGTTCTCTTAGATTTATCTAAAGGTTTCGATACCATCTCCCACTCCCATCTACTAAACCTTCTATCTAACCTCAACATCTCCCCAAAAACACTATCCTGGTTTTCTAGCTATCTTTCTGACAGGTCCCAAGACGTGAAATGGGGCCAAGCCTCCTCCAGCTTCCTTTCCACCCCCACAGGAGTTCCCCAAGGCTCCATACTTGGCCCTCTGCTATTTAACATCTTCGTTAATGATTTCCACAAAGCTATTTCCAATAACAAAATTGTCCAATATGCAGATGACTCAACTTTGATCTGCTCTGCTTCCAGCTTTAAAGAACTCCAGTCTCTAACTCAAACCGCCTTTGCAACCACTGAAAAATGGATGCATCAAAATCACCTCTCACTTAACGCTAACAAAACTAAGATTCTTCTTTTCACCCACTCAAAATCCACCACCACCGAAAAAAATTCATTTCAAATTTCTTGCCTTAACAACTCCATCATTAACACCATTCCCTCCGCTAAACTCCTAGGGGTCACAATCGATGAATACTTAAAATTCAATACCCATATCCAACTTAACATCAAGAAAACCCATATAAAACTCGGCCTACTGTACAGAAATAATCAATTCCTTTCCCCCTCTACTCGACATACCTTGGCCACTACATATCTCCTCCCATTTCTTCTATATGGTGCCCCTCTGCTTACGAATCTATCTTCTACCCTAACCTCCAAACTGGAAGTATGCTACAATCTTCTTCTTCTTCTTTCGGCCAAATTCGCCACCAAGGCAAATTCCCTCTCTCATCACTGCACCTCCCTACAAACTCTAAATTGGCTTGAGCTCCCCAATCAACTAGACTACCTCCAAATTGTCTCAGCCCACAAATTAATCTTTCAACCCACCCTCTGCCCCGCACTCTCCAATATTCTTCAACCTTACACCCCCCAGACTCCTTAGATCTTCTAACCAAAACCTTATTTCCGTCCACAAACCCAAGCGCGCAGCTGGTCGGCTCTTACTTTCCTTTTCCCTTGCTAAAAAATGGAATGCTCCTCCCTCTACCCTGAGGACCCGTGACAACCTACACTCGTTCAAAACACAACTCCACTCCTACCTGCATACTCACAGAAAATGTAACTGCACACTTCACTCTATATCTCCGAAGCTCTCCTCTTCTTCTCTCATGGCTAACCTTTATACCTTCCAAATTTCTCTCATAGTCATAAATTGTTAATGTAACTAATAACTACTCCCAACCCTATGCTTATTGCCTATCATCCTCCTGGACACTGTTCTCTAACTTCCGACTTGCTTAATTGAAGGACTACCTACTTGAATGCATTCTATCTACTGTTTGGAAATCCAACCCTTTGTATGTAAATCAATTTTATCTTTGTATTTTATTTGTACTTCTTACTTGTATGATCATTATGTCTTGTAACATTGTACTATGGAGCTTTTCTCCCCGGACCTCCACTGAAAATTGGCTCTTTAGCCCAGTGGACCTCCCTGGTCACCAAATTGAAATAAATAATAAATAAAGCAGTATGGGAGGGAGAAAGGTAGTTGGGAATGGGGCTGAAAATTAAAAAGAGATAAGGAATTAGAAAACAAGAAACAGTATGTATGTCTAGAAGTAGTAAAGTGATTTGGGGAGTGCTTTGAAAAATGAGTCACAACTCCACCACTGTTCTATCCTTGCCACCAGACTGACTGCGACTGGTACCATCAAACTGGAAAGTATCTATTTTTTCTTGACTATAGAAAAAGATAGTATACAGAATAAAATGCAGAATATTGTTACAAAACTCCTCCTTGGTGGCACCATATTAACCCATTAGTAATTCAGCTTCATGGCTTAGAAATATGAATCCATGACTTGACTCAGATGACCCTGTTGCAGTTACTGACCTGGATACTAAATGGGAACAGTTAGTGAATCACATGGTGTTAGATAATGGTCTGTTCTTGTTGTTGAGGTCTCTGGTGGAGATGGGAATACAAATCTTAGGTAGTAGTGGGAGGGCACTGAGGACTGCTTCACCATAAAGATGGTGCCTGATATGTCATATTGACACATGCATATCCAATTGGAAACTCTACCCAGCTTGTTCGAGTGGAGTTAGGGCATATGCCATAATTCCTATCAGTGGTATTGCATCAGAGATCTCATTGACATCTTCCAATACCTTGCTTCAAGAAACAGATCAGCCAGTAAGAGGGGGCTAGTGGCTTTCACCTTTGATGGTTATTCACAGATGCAGGAGGCTTGAAGAGGAAAAAAATTCCACCTTCAATGGTTATTCCAGGATGCAGGAGGTCTAAAGAGGAAGGAAAAGAACATGTCAACAGCTGATGGCCCTGCTGCCACTTGAAAAAAATGTTGCAGCTAATGATGTGCCTAATGTTTTCAGAGAAATTTATTAAAAGGATATTAAAATCAGAAAGTGCTTTTAACATACTTCTGGCCTTAAACTACACTGCTAAATGCACTGCAAACAGGTGCACAGTTAGGTTTTGCTGTGCTGAAGCATAGAATAATGAAGCTGCATTATGAGTGCACAAAAAAAGTGATTACAGCCAATAAAGTACTCATGGCACATTGCAGAGAAGGACCTCACCTAAGTTAAGGTGTAAAACAGTTACCAAGGATATGACGGAAGTTACTGGATTAACTAACAGGAACCTGTAACGATATTACAAGATTTGCAAATGAAGCCGCACACAGAGGATGCCACTTCTCTGATCTTATTTAGAGTTTCCAGTCATCTTTCCAGTTCTGTCCCATAAGACATATGATACAGACTAACTGTACTGTATACCAATATGCAGTGTATATTACTTGTCATTTATGGGTTTGCCAGCCAAAAATTACTTTTTTGTCACCATGTCTCTTTTGAAAAAGTAAATGCCTTGGTTGGAAGCTAGTGCTAGTGAAAAATAAGCATATCATCTGTGTTATTTTCCAAGGCCTTTGTCAACTTCTAATAGGAGATCAGCACATCTTGGTTATTCTATACCTCAGCCCTGGCCCAATCCACTCCACCTGCTCTTTCTGTATGCAGTTCAATATCACTGAAGGTGCTTCTGGTCATCTACTGACCCCTCTTACTTAGCTGGTGTTAAGCCACCAACATCTGCTGCTCCAAAATGGGCAAATCAAGTGCTGGTTCCTACAAGAAATCCCCTTTTCTAGAAAGAGCACAAACATATTTCAGGCATAACAGGGAAAAGTGAATGAAATTTAAACCCTCCTTTTCTTTGTCTTCTATTTCAAAACATCTCAAAGGCCATCAGGGGTCATACCTTCCATGTCTGAGTTTATTGCTTTCCGCAAGGCAGGAGTCAATGGTTTCCTCAGATGTTACCCAAGAAGACTTGATTCATTCTGTACCTGTCATCCCAGGAAGGACCTTAACATTTCCCCAGTATTCCCTCCTCCTGTCCAGTTATTTTCCCAATGTTAGAGTAAGTGATGGTTCACCAGCCATCAGCTCAGGTTCTAGGCTTGCCCTTGGCTATACCTCTCAACTCTTCAAATTTTCATGGAATGTCTCGACTTTTGCCTCATATTTTTGGTCTGTTCCTCATCAATGATCAGTGTTACTTTTGTTTTCTTTTCGTGGACTATATTTGGTTTTCTCATATCTGTCTTTTGAACTGTTGGTAATGGGTGATGCCATGTGATGTAAACCTTATAATTTTCTATGATACTTTGTGGATCACGTTTCCAGTGTTTTTCTGCTACTACAATATTATAATGTTTGCACAATCCCAAGTGCAACAGTCTTGCCACACTATTATGCCTTTCTGCATACACTCCTTCTGCCATTAATATAGCACAACCAGCAACAAGGTGTGCACCTGTTTCCAATTCTCTTTTACAAAAACCTACATTTGTCTGTCTTTTCCACATCTGCAATGGATTTTGTAAACCAACGTGTACATAGCCCACTATCTTGGGCCGCCAATATCTACCATTCATCTTTTGGTTTGAATTTGAGGAGAAAATGGAGAGAGGTAATGAGCTGAGCTTGGATGATTTGTATGCAAAAGTCATTAACTTAGTCTTGGTTGGGATTATGATAAGTTGATGGATGGAGAGGTAATTTTCAATGTCCTGGAAAGATTTTTGCATTTTGTGTTGAAGTTCTTGGGGGGGGAGGGGCTGAGCAGATAAGAGTGGAATTGTCTGTATATTGGATGATAGTTGCAAGTTTGGTGGTGCAAATTAGGTTGTTGGTAAATATGACAAAGAGGAGGGGACCAAGTATGGATCCTTGGAGTACCCCAGTGGATACTGGTAGTAGCGAGGAGATTTTGTTCTGCCATTTTGTAGCCTGCTGACGGTTTGACAGATAGCTGTGAAACCATGTAAGGGATGACGAGTTGAGATTGTATGATGCAAGTTTGTTGAGTAGCAGTTGATGAGATACAGGGTCAAAGGCTTTTGACATATCCAGGAAAATTGCTGAGAGTAGTTGTCCTTCATTTTTGAGGTGATGGATAGTATCAGTAAAGGTTATTAGTGCTGAGTTTGTACTATGTTTAGGTCTGAAGCCATGCTGTGAGCTGGATAGTAGGTTGTTAGAGATGAGGTGATTCAAGAGCTGTTGGTGTACGCATTTTTCTAGGATTTTGGTTATGGGAGAGAGGATGGCAATTGGTCGGTAGTTTGAGACATCTTTAGAGGGGCCACCCTTGTAAACGGGAATGATTTGTGAAATTTTCCAGAGATTAGGCACATACTGTTTAGAGATAGAGTGATCGCTGAGCTGAGTGGAGGAGGGGCATTTACTACAACTCTGATCTGAGATATATAACAATAAGTATCCTGTTTTTTTTTTATTTTATTTTTTTTTGCTTATTTTTACTAGTTATTGCTTCTAGCAATTTATATATAGCACTTTTTATTGCATGTTGCATACTTTTTACTGTATTTTATTGCTATTAACTAATCTGCAAGATTGAACTAAAATTGTCTGCCTTACAGGGCCTGATAAATAAGGTGTTTAATGTCACACTGTTTGTAAAGCTCTCTACTTGTTAAGCACCTCTTTGTTTGTTCTGATTTCCTGCCAAGGAGTGTATCATTTAATAGATTTTTTTGCAGTTAAAGGCATTCGGTCGAGTCTCCTTGCTTCTTTATCTGTTTAAAACTTTCATTTTGTGGCTCACTGCTGTTTTTCTGTTGTGATAAACATTTCTGTAGTGTTTACTGTCTAAAAAGAGTGTAGGCTAGTAGCTGTAATATACTCCCAGTTCAGATTTGCTGTTTCTGGGCCTATTTGTTTTTGCAGTGGTTGTTTTGTGTACATGCCAGGCCATCTTGACTTAGCAGAAGCCTTTCTTTACATTCGTGGAAGGATTGTGTTGATTGGCTGCTGGCTGGTGGAGGTTGGATTGTCTAGGGCTTGGAGTAAGCACTCATTGGTTCTCTTGAGCTTTTTTAAAAAAAGTTGTTTAAGGTTGTATCTTCTGGTATGTAAGCCCTACCTTTGAGAGAATTTCTGTCTATACACACTGAGCCGAGTGGAGAAGGGGCATTGACTACAACTCTGATCTGAGATATAACAATAAGTATCCTGGGTTTTTTTTTTGCTTATTTTTACTAGTTATTGCTTCTAGCAATTTATATATAGCACTTTTTATTGCATGTTGCATACTTGTTACTGTATTTTATTGCTATTAACTAATCTGCATGATTGAACTAAAACTGTCAGACTTACAGGGCCTGATAAATAAGGTTTTTACTATCACATGGTTTGTAAAGCTTTTTAGCTAGTTTCACTGTGTGAAAAGTGTGAAGACTGGGGAAGATGGGCGAAGGTTGCCAGCCTAGTCAAATAGAATTTGATACATAATTCTATCATTTGTAAATATAAATGTAAAATACAGCTATGTTTCTTAAATGAAAGAAAACACTGGAAAATGTGAATTTCGAAATTGTAGCAACATTGCCATCTGCTGTATGAAAAACTAAGCCAAGCGTTTCACATCTGTTCTCTTGAAGTTAAAATTATGTCTTATATACCCTTTTGATCTAGATAGTGGTGCTGAAGAGGCTAGCTGAACACATTCTTTCTATTGTCTTAACTTAAAGAATAATTACTAGAGTGTACATGTGAAAACGCCTTTTATTGTTGTAGTTTTTTGAGCAGAGTTAGATTTTTAAATAATGTAGCCTCTTGGCCTGGGAACTCCAGACTAAGTGTAAAAATTATGTAATGTGTATACTGGGAAAACCTAAGTGTCAAAATGATGTAATCTGGGAGGGCCCAGCAGAGGTGCTTGTTAGTGGGTTTAAAAACTATTGTTCAGAGAGAGACTGTAAGCATTTTGATCTTGATATCCGACTTATCAGCACTCTGCCTGTTGTCTTATGTAAGTAGTATCTTAGAAGTAGATTTTCTTGTAGTAATAGCTAGGAACTTAGAAGTTTTTATGTTATATCAGAACTTTCCTACTGTATTGTTTGAAGTTTCTGTGTGATCTCTGAACTCTTAGATATCACTGTGGTGTAGTAGTATTGTCTTGTGTTTTAATTATTTATTATTAAATATTTTAAAACCTTTTACCTGTGGCTGGTTTGTGTAGAGATAAGTAAGCTCTAGAGTACGTTGCATATTTATAGTTTATTGTACAAGGCCAGTCTAATAAGCCTTAGACTGATTAGTCACATTAGCAGTTGGATAATAATATTGCACAGTAATAATTGGACACCCTTTTAAGGGCCTTTGGGTAGCTGATAAGTATTAGCTGGTGGTGGCAGCAATTACTACCGTATAGTCTGAGTAAAGGGGCACAGCTGGAGAATCTGTGTCAGCCTTTCCCAGGAGTGTCTGTGAAGTTGTATAAATACTTATCTCAAAGTGTGTGTGGTATGTCAGCTACTTGGGCAGGGACACGAAGCACTGGTGGGACAGAGAGGGTACTGGAGGTTAGCTTGCCAGCTAGGCTGAGATCTGGACCATATAGCTGTGCCAGTGGGGAGTCTTATTGGGGACCTGGGGAGCAAGGGAGCAACCAGCCTCTTATATGAGATGCCCTCCCTGGTGTTAGTGGTACGGATTGAGGCTCCTAGGGCACAGCCGTCACAAAAGGTATTAACTGGAAATTGTCTCTACTTGTTACACACCTGTTTGTTCTGATTTCCTGCCAAGGAGTGTATCATATAACTGATTTGTTTGCAGTTAAAAGCATTCTATAGAGTCTCCTTGCTCCTTTATCTGTTTCAAAACTTTCATTTTGTGGCTCACTGCTGTTTTCTGCTGTGATAAACATTTCTGTAGTGTCTACTGTCTAAATGTGTGTATGCTAGTAGCTGTAGTATTATTCCCCACCCTTCTCCCTGTTCATGTCTTGCTGTTATACTTGGTGGCTTTGCAGTTGCTCACCCCTACTGTAAATTTGATCTGGGACACTCCTCCCAGTCTAGTGTCATTAGCTCATTCTACCTAATACAGAGAGAACATTTGAGAAGGCCAACCCACTTAGTTTCCTAACCTTGAATTATCTTCTGCTTCTCCTTTCTCCCTTTCCTTTACAAAAAAACTTTGCTAGAATCTCCCTGTGTTCTGCTTAACTGTAACAAAAATAAAATTAAGCTTGTTTCCTGCCTTTCCTATAACTAGTCTAGTCCAGATACAGATTTTCTATATCCAGGACTGTTTGTAAGCTTCTGAGCCCCCCCCCCCAAGCCTGTCTGTGTTGGAGGGAAGCCAGCTAGCTTATCAGTGGGAGTGGTAAGCACTAGGTAACCAATCTACCACATAAGGAGTGGTTTCTGGCCCAGAAATTGTAGTAATTGGCCGTTTGGGCACTATTTCAATCTCTCTCAACTTCCTGATTTAAAAGCCCACATATGCACTTGTTTCACCCCTTTCTGTAACTAGTGTAGTCCAGATACAGATTTGCTGTATTCAGGACTGTTTGTAAGCTCCTGAGCACCCCAAGCCTTTCTGTTTTGGGGGGAAGCCTGCTTGCTTATCAGTGGGAGTGGTAAGCACTAGGTAACATATCTACCACATAAGGAGTGGTTTCTGGCCCAGAAATTGTAGTTATTGGCCACTTGGGCAATTTTTCCATCTCTCTCAACTTTCTGATTTAAAAGCCTGCATTTGCACTTGTTTCCTTCCTGTAACTAGTCTAATCCAGATACAGATTCTTAGTTTTAGCACTTGAATTTGCTTATTCATGCTCAGCACTTGGGCAGAACTTGTTGCAAGCACTAAATAAGCTGCAAATGACTACAGCACTCAACATTCCTGATTACGTAGAGGAAAACAGTTTTTGTACTTACTTTCTTCACTTGCTTAGAGAAAAACATCTCTTGTACTCACTTTCTTCACGTGTCTAGAGGAAAATATATTTTTTTCAGGCATGTCCAAGGGTCAGCTCCCGGTGTTCTGTCCGGTCTATCTGATGAATCTGGGCATCTTGGGGCAATGCAGCAATTGCCTCATGTACACAGACAACCCTCTCCTCCTACCACCCAAAACTACAACCTGTGAGAGATGCACTTATCTAGCCAAACTGGAGGTAAAGCTCTTTCCAACCAAGACTGAACTTGACAGTCAAGAGGAGAAGGTAAACACTTGCACCACACCACACTCATCACATAGTTCCACTAAACCTACACCACCAAAATACACACATAGAAACACAAAAATATTTGTGTAGGCTGTCAATAATAATCTGCTCAAGTAACAGAGCCCTTCAAAGCAGAAACACAAGCAACTTCCATCCCCCAACACAACCCAAATGACACATAGCCCACAGACTCAGTGTGCCACTCAACCATAGCCCATAAGGCAAAACAACATACCCAACACACTAGTCATAGGTGACTCTATAGTCAGGCACACTGCTGTCCCACTCATCAGGCTAAACAAGGAGAAGGTTACTGTCAGCTGCCTGTCGGGTGCCAGGATCTGCCACATAACCCATGTACTCAGGTCACTCCACAACAAGTACAAATATGACTCTGTCATTGTCCATATTGGTATGAACGACCTGAGATGTACCTCCCTGGACTACATGAAAAGAGACATGGAAGAGCTCTTCGATCTTATAGCCCAGGCAGATATGACCTTAGCCCTGAGTGGCATCCTGCCATTGGCCAGAATGATACTGCAGTACAAGGACAAAATGATTGACTTCAATAATTGGCTAAGCTTCTGGTGTCATTCTAAGGGGATCCAGTATCTGTCTGGTCGACACACAACAATACTTTGCCAGAGATGGCCTGCACCTGTCACCCCTGGGATTCCAGATACTGGCTAAGGCTCTTGCCACCCCTATAGTGCCTTTTTAGGCAAGGTTCAAATGACATATTCACCACTGTAACAGGAACAGGCAAACAAAAACTGAGGGTAATGCTACTCAATGCTAGAAGTCTAAATCTCAAAATGCACTCACTCAAGGCACTCCTTAAAATGGAGAACATTGATATCTGTGCAATGAATGAGACCTGGCTCAAGGCTTGAGAGAGCACCCCTGCATAACCAGGCTATAACTCATACCACACGTTTCGGCCATCTAACCTGGACTGGAACACCAAAGGTGGAGGTGTGTCCATATTCATTAAGGATATCCACACCTCCAGGCTAGTTGCTCAGCATAATGTATTTGAGGTTATCCAAGTGCAACTAACTCTGTGCAAAACTTCAATTCAAATTGTAGCTTACTACAGATCCCCACCATGCCCCAGGATTCCCACTCCTCTTTTCTTGATATACTGGAAAATATTAGGGTTTAACCAAACACCCTAATAATGGACGATTTCAACTACCCACCATTAACTGGGAAAACAAGTCATGTGCCAACTCCTTCGCTCAACGCTTTCTGGAATTCATAAATTCCAATGCCCTGGATCAACTTATCCACACCCCCACCAGGGGCAACAATATCCTAGACCTGGTCAGTACCAACATGAGTGACCGGTGTGTCACACACCTGAAGTCAACTCCTTGTTAGTCAGATCCGACCATAAGCTAATCACCCTAGATATCCACATCCCGCCCCCACCCCCCATTAAGGAAACCATGGTAAAAAATGTCTCCAAAGCCAACTTCATGCTTCTTAAGACAGAAGTGGTGAACTTCATGGCACCCATGCAGATGGACAATGACTGCTGAATCCTACACAAATGCACTCTATAAGCACTTACACGAGTGCATGGATCATGCTATCCCAAACAGAATCAAGACACTATCCTCCAAAAAGGAAGCCAATCTGGTGGTCTCCTGCCATAAACAAACTCTACAACAGAAGGAAGAAACTGTTGCAAAAGAGAGTAAAATCCTATGAGTGGAGGAGCTACCTGGTCAGCCTCAGTAAGAAGCTGAGATCCCTTCTAAGATCCCCCAAATCTAGCTACGAAAACAAACTCACTACTGATTCTAAGGACAACCATAAAGCATTCTATAGCTATGTCAAGAATCTCAATGGCAACACACAGATCTGCTCTGAGTTACAGCAGAATGGCATGAAAATTACAGAACCAACTGATGTTGCCAACATCCTGGCAGATAGTTTCAGTGCTAACTTTACCCCCCCCCCTCACCCCCTAAAGGGCCCATATCTATACAGGAAGAATGCAGAGTCCCTGTAATCACAACTATGCAGGTAAAAGCTGCACTCCCAAAAGCCAAAAACACAGCATCCATGGAAATGGACAACGTCCCAGGCTGCGTTTTACAAGAACTTCAGAACAAACTGGCTCCCCACCTAAGCACCATGTTCAATCATAGCCTCATGTCAGGCTTTGTGCCCACTGAATGCCACACAGCAACAGTTATCCCACTCCACAAAGGGGAGCCACCATTGATCCCAGGAACTATCACCCTATTAGCCTGACGAGCCTGGTCTACCAGGCCATGGAATGTATCATCATGGAACTCATAAACAAAGACATTGGTAACCTCCAAACTCTGGACCCTACCCAGTTTGGGTTTGTGAAAGGCAGATCATGCCTCCTGAACCTGATCGATGTCTTTGAGGCAGTCACCAAAGCCGTAAATGAGGGTAAGGTGGTTCACAGAGCCTATCTTGACCTCACCAAGGCTTTTGACACCATTCCCCATTCTGGAATTATAGCTAAACTCCCTAAACTAGGTATAAATCCCTATGTCACAAGATGGGTTGCCAACTGGCTCACTGACAGAATCCACACTATAAAAGTTGCAGACTCCAAATCTGACTTCAGACCAGTGACAAGTGGAGTACCGCAGGGTTCAGTCCTGGGACCTCTCCTATTTGGTATCCACTTCTCTGAAGTACAGGCTAACACAGAAGGCCTCTGGCTAATGAAGTTTGCAGATGACTGCAAACTAGGAGCCATAGTCGAGTCCCCAAATGATGTGGACATCCTACAGAGGGGCCTCACTGAGACAGATGCCTTTTGTCAGAGCCACGACCTCAAAGTCAATGCCAAAAAGTGCATTGTCATCCCCATTGGTAAAAACTCTGTACCCATGAACTACCCACATAGGTGGCATTCTACTTAATGCCAAATGTGTGATAAGAGACCTTGGGACCCAGGTGGACAGTAGACTCTCCTTTGATAATCACATCACCACAGTATTCAGGAAATCCTTCTACGTGGCACACCTCATCACAAAAGGGTTCTCATCCAGGAAAAAAGAGGTCATTGTTCCCCTCTACTCGACACTCATTAGAACCATTATAGAGTACAACACCCCTTTTGTAATGTACCTCACAAGATATCTGCAGCAGCTGGAAAGGCCACAGAAGTACTTCACAAAGAGGATTACTGGCCTCAAACAGATGCCCTACACTGACAGTCTCCATAGCATATCACCTACTCCGAGGTGATATCTGCCTAACATATAAAGCTATGTCAAACCCAGAGCTGTTGGACATGCTACACCCAAAGAAATCCCAATCCCTCTGAGCTACAGACTCTAGGGACCTAAACCTTGCCACCACAATAAACAGGACATGCTGGAGAGATAGATTCCTGTCCCAGAGACTTCCCATACTCTGGAACAAGCTACCCATCTATGTCAAGCAAAGTTCCTCACTAGCACTCTTCAAGAAAAATCTTGATGAGTGGATGGGAAATAGGAAATACACCCCTGGGGATCACTTCTGTGGCTCTGCTTGACAGGGGCACAAGAAAATACCTTTCTTGGGTGGCGTAAGCCAGGGAACCTTGTTGGCTAGACTTACGTAGGGTGATAGCCTAGTACCTACCTATGAACCTGTGAACAGGATGGATATGGGGTAGGCGGTGAAAGGAGCAGCTACTTTTAGGAATTTGTTGGGTAGTTGATCAGCAGCAAGACAGCAGGGTTTTAGTTTACTTAGGAGTTTTTTATATAAGAAGTTTGAATGGGTTTAAAGGAGAAAGAGTTTGTGTTCTCAGTGGTATGAGAGGGGGCTGTGAGTGGTAGGATTTGTTTGCTGTCTAAGACGGAGGTGATAGAGTTGATAAAGTGAGTGTTGTGAGGCTAAGTGCTCGGAGGTACTAGAAGTCGAGGGGGCAGGGGGGTTCCAAGGTTAAGGAGGTGGTTAATATTTTGCCAGAACTTTTGTGGGTTGTGCAGGTGCTTTTGTTGGCAGGTTTGAAGGTAAGTTTTTTTTTTTTTTTTTTTTTTTTTTTTTTTTAATCATTGGTGATTTTTCCCTAATTTGGTTTTATAATTGCTTATACAAGGTACAATCAGTTTTGTCTTTGGTGGTATGATCTAGTGACCAAGCTCTATCCCTTTGTCTAATTTGGAGTTTAGTGTTATTAGATAACCATGGTAATTGTTTGGATTTGGAGTGTATTTTCCTGGTGGCGGCAAGATTATTTCAGATATCAAGGAATTTGTTGTTGAAGTATTCCACTGCAAGATCTAGTTGTAGGTTTTTTAATGGAGACCAGTCACAATGTTGAAGTAGTAGATTAAATATATCAGGGGAGATGTTTTTTTCTTGCTGATTGTGTATTTGAAGGGTATGTAAACTTGGGATTCAATTCTTTTTTCTTACTATAAATGTTAGAGCAAGGTCACTTAGTGTGACTAGTAGGCAGCCAGCTTGGTACACCAAGTTAGGCTTGTTGGTTAATATCCAGTCAAGTAATGTCTGTTTTTTGGAATGTTTGTCTGTGCAAGTGGGACAGCTAATAGCTTGTGTGAAAGTGTATAGGTTAATAAAGTTAGTAGGCCAGTTAGAGGAGCAGAAGAGCCAGTTGAGATTAAAGTCGCCTGAGATGATAATTTCTTAGCTGAAAGAGGAAGCAGAAAAGACAGGAGGGATTCTATGCTGGGAAGGTTATCAATGGGCAGGTAGGTGGCTATAATATTAATGGTTTTGTGAGGATTAATTTGCAGGTGTATGATTAGTATTTCAGCACTGGGGATGACTGGGAGAGTACAGTTTAGTTTTTCCACTTTTAGAGAGTCTTTAAACATAATTGCTACACCACCATATTGTTTGCTTAATCTATCTTGTCTAATTATATTGTAACCATTTTATGTAATTTTTGAGTCTTTGATGTGGGACTTTAGCCAGGTTTCAGTTATGACAGTATATCTGTAGAATAGGAGGCCAAGGTAGCATGGAATTCAGTAACTGTATTTACAAAGCTTCTGAGATTGAAATCGGTTATAAGTAGATCTGAATTAGAGGTTATGGGTAGTAAATAGAGCTGTTTCAGTGAGATTTTGCTTTGTTGTACTAGAAGTCGAGTCGGGGGGGGGGTATCATTGATTAGGAAGGAAGTCACATCTGGGGCCTGAGTTGGGATGGATGTCTGCCTGTAGTTCAATATGTGTTAAAGAGGTCAATACTAGTTTATTAAGTTTGTCCATTACTCAGTTATACCTGTAAGTGGAGAGTCGAGGGTTGGTGGAGTGTATATGTTTGAAAGGGAAGAGAAGAGATTTGCAGTCATTGTATAGATGAGGGCTGATGTGAATATAAGGTTTAACTGGAAGTTGAGGAGGGGTGTGTGTGAGTGTTGGGCAATGATAGTGTTATGAAAGAAGAATAGGGGAAGTTGAATAGAGTATTTGGGGGAGGGAAGCTGTGAAGTGGAGATGGTTATAAAACTGTGAGAATAGAGATGATTGTGAGAGATTGAATGAATAGACTATTGAGGTGGGAGGGATGTGTAAGGGTGGGGAGAGTGATGATTGGTGAGTTTGGTAAGGGGTGTAGTTTACGTAGGAACAGAAGTATTGCAAGAGAGGGTGGATGGGAATGGGGGTAGGGTGGTGGAGTAGAATGAGCCCGAGAGTAGTGATGGCGAATGGAGCGGGATGAACCACGAAATGGACCAGCCCATGAGACCAGAAAAAACAATCAGTTACAGAGGTATCCCCAGGTTAGTACATAGGAGCCCTTGGATGTTACACAAAAAATTGCAGGTCTTAATAGCTAGGGGTGTGAATGGGAGAGAAAGTATTCCACTACTGTGTAGTGCTTACTTATACAAGACCAAAAATGGCCATGTTTCTTTTACAGAAGTAAATTATTTAAATGGCTGACTGCATATCAGGTCCTAGAGATGAGGAAAAGAGGGGACCAATAGTGTGCATGCTTAAACTTTATGCTAATTAGGAAGTTAAATGTAAAGAGACTGATACTTCAGACATAGCATATACTGCAGGCAGTAATTTGGCTATAGGTTTCCCAGACGTGAGGGTCTTTCATGCAGGGAATAGTTCCTATAACCGTGTCTGAATGGGCAGGTCGCACACTGGTTAGGATAGGGGCTGCAATCAAAAAATAGATGTTGTTTAGGATTATAAAGTGAAATGGGGAAAAACAGAGCAAGATTTCAAGATAAGTAACAGGAAAATAGGTAAAGACGGAAGCTTAATACAGTGGTTAACTGCAACTATGTTGATATCTTCTAAATCAGCTGAAATAGTTATAAAATCAGCAAGGATTAATTTAAGCCTTCTAAAATATTCAAAAAATAAGAAACGATGAAACCAATTGCCTAAACAATCCGACCAACAAGCATAAAAGGCAAAGGTAAAGAGAAAGAGGCTCGACTCCTTTGTTGCACGTACCACTCTTTTATTGGAACTCACAAAACTCCAATGTGCTTTGGAGTTTTGTGAGTTCCAATAAAAGAGTGGTACGTGCAACAAAGGAGTCGAGCCTCTTTCTCTTTACCTTCTAAAATATTCCTTACTAAGTTTTATTTGCACTTGTTCAGGTTTTATTGTTGATCTTCATCAATTCCCAAATATTTATGCACTCCCTCTTGCTCAAGTTCTTTTATATCCCATTCTTGCCTCAAACTGTTTTCTTGGTGCTGCAGCTTTCCTGTCTTAAAGTTTGCTTTTGCACATTTATCAAGACCAAATTACATTCTTACATCTGAAAAAGTTTTGACTACTTGCAGTTTTGCTTTCAGTTCCCCATATAATGAGCAATTTCTAGAGTAGTTTGCAGGTTCACTCTTAAGTAGGAGCATTGTTTTTCCTATTGTTAGCCAGGTTGGTGTCTATTCAGGGTGCGCATATAAATCCGCGGTGGTGCAGCAGTAGCGTTGTTGCCTCACAGCAAGAGGTTCTCCCATTCGATTCTCGGCTGGAGTGCGGGGAGTGCCTTCTGTGTGGAGTCTGCATGTCCTCCCCGCGGTTGGGTGGGCATTCAAAAGACATGCGTAAATGAGCGTGCCTTTGTTGAAGGTTGAACGTCGAACTGGCACTTCAGGGTTTGTGAAAATCTACTGCCAATCATTAGTGGACCAGAGTTCCACTGTGGCAACCCCTAACCAAAGCCGAAAGACAACAACAACATACAAATAGTTCTTACTCAATGCTAAATCTTCATGAAAAAATGTTAATACTTTTAACCAGAAGTTAGGTAGTGCAGCTTTTCTTTACTTTGTTTCAATCTCTCTGGCTGTTACTTCATCCCATTTCATATCCTGTACCTTTGAACTTCTTATTCTTTCTTTTTCTTCTTCTATCCATTTACCATTTTTGTTATGTTCCACAGGAACTTCATAAATACTTCTCCAAAAGTATCTATTTATTCTTGTTTGGGCAGGCTTTCAATTTCTTTTACCTTGTTTCCCAATTCTCTATAAAACCTTTTTGGGTCATTAATAAATTGCTTATATTGTACTTTTCCTTTATGTTTATCTGTGTATCTGCTAAGTTTTTCTGCTTGTGCTATTTTTAGTTTATTATTTGTGATAGTGCATGATAAATCCTGATCCATTATAATACTGCACATTGCTTTTATCATCATATCATGTCTATATTTTTGAGTATTTTTGTTGATCTTTTCCCTCTTCTATACTCTTCTTGTCTTAATTGCTTTATGTTTTTTTTTCTATTTGATACGTCCATTATGGTATTCAATTTCTCCCCTTCCTTTCCCTCACTACCCTGTGTTCTTGTGGTAGAACTTTATCAGTTATTAATTTAGCTGCACAGTAATATATCCTCTTTACTTCTGTTATATCACATGGATCTCAATGGAGAGTCCTAATTACTGTGTTCATTTGTTTCATCAAACTTCTAACTTTCTGGGTTTTATTGACATTCTACAGTCTATTTATTTTATTGATCTTAATATGTCTATCTCTGTTAAATCAAGCAACTCTTCTCTTAGCTCATTTTTTTCTAAACTGAGGGCACATTTTTGTTCTCCATTTTCTGCGGGCATTCTATAGAATGTTCTATAGCATCTTCTTGTGGCACTTTCTCTTTAATTTCATCCCGTGTTATCTGTTGCTCTATCATATGGGAACTCAGTAGCCTATCACTCTTCAAAATGGACTGTATCAGAGTTGCCACAGTTTCCTTTTCCTTCCCTTGCTGTCCAGCTTTAAGTAAACTTTTATACTAGCTTCCTGTGGAAGGCTCCAAAATATCTTCATATGATAACTGATCAAATGTTTCCTTTTCCACTGGTTTCTTCTTAATTTGTATGTCGTTTGCTCTATCCTGTTGTGGTGTTTTAAGAATTAGATTTTCTACACTGAATCCTTCACTTTGCAGGTACTCCATAACCTCAGTTTCTATTCTTTAACTTCTCCATTACTAATCTTCTTTTCTACTTTTCCTCTTTGTCTTCTTATTTTTTGTATTGTAAATTTTTCCATGTCTGGATTCCTTTGCCTGTATTTCTCTTCAAACATCTTTGATGCTGCTCTTTGTATTGATTAATTTTGCTATCCACTTTGCATAAATATTACACCATATTAAATCTCTTTTTCTTTCCTGTGTCCAAATTTCTTCTTCAGATGTCTATTTATTGTCCTGTTTCTCCTTACTTTATAATTGAATCTCCAATTACAAGAATCTCTTTGATGACCAGCTTTAAAGAATCTTCAACTTTTAATACAGAAATATCTGCTCTATCAATTGTTACTAAGGACAGCTCTTCATCACCATTAGCTTTATTAATCCCCCTGTTTTCATTGTGTATTAAATTCTCATCCAGCTGGCATTGTAAATCCACAGCTTGAGCATGTAGTCAACATCTATCTTTCTCTTCTTTTTTCTTACAGTAATCTTCTTCAATCCTTCCACGTTCAATTTTGATTTCCTTTTCATCTGCCCCTTGCATCTTTTTTCTACCTTCTCTTTTGGAAAAAATGATGCCCTTTTCTGTAGAATAAAAGTTTTCTGATAGAAAAATATTATCATTCCCTGTAACCTGTGTTACATAACAAAGCAGTGTCCTTTTTAGTACATATTCTCTACTTTACAGACATTAATCAGTTTATTTTTCTTCCTTGTTATTTGTTGTGAACTTCTTCCTTTCTTTCTTTTTTTTATTTCCTTCTAAACAATCCAGATCTTCAAACTGCTGAATACTTGCATCCAGATTTCCAAAGTTGTCAGGGGCATCATCTTGTTTCCTAGGGGATGAATGATCTTTACAGACAAATTTAATGCATCATTTCCTAAATGTGTTCTATTTGTTCTTTGCCTAACATTATTTATCTCACCAGTCCAGTTATTAATATATCAAATGACAGTTGTCCAAGCCATGTCAATTGCAAGAGTGCAACCATGAAGTCTAGATTTACTTCTAACAATGGTAAACAAATCATCCAGCATTTGACAAGAGGAACACAGATCACCAGTGTTATTAGCTGTTACGTTTTAACATGCTAGCATTTATTACACTGTACAATATATTTTTGCATTAGCAAATCATTAATTGCATACTCATTTAAGAAATCCATATTCAGCTTCAAATGATTAAAATATTGTAAAAGAAAAAATAATCAAAGTCAGTAACCACAGAATTCAAAGAGAACTTAAATCAACTTTTATGACAAAAATCACACAACCAATGTTCTAAATACTAAAGTAAGTACAGTAAAGTTTTTCTGACTGTACAAGTTCTGCAGGCCAGACAAAAGCTATAATTCCTTTAAGTCATGTGCAAAGGCACACAGTAGTTTCTGCTCACTATCGCTCACAGTCACACTTCTTTTAGTAGTAAAGATCAATAAATCACAAACTAAGGTAGGATTGTTTAGATATGCTCAGGATTTTTCTCTCTGCAGTTTGTATAAAGTTATAGCTGTCTATGTCCCTTGGGATGGCTAGAACTTGCATGTCTAAAACCTATCCCTTTCTAACAACCAACAGTGGAATTAAATAAAAAAACAACAAAATATGAATCAAAATAAATCTCGATAACAAACTATCACTTCCTACTTACAAACAGTGAAAAATGGTGATAGCAAATGAAATATAAATTCAAATAAAACTTCTTTTACCAGTCAGCTCCACAATAAATCACAAACCAAGGTTGGATTGTTTAGATATGCTCTGGAGCTTTTCTCCCCGGGCTTCAGCTGAAAATGGCTACCTCATGACATAGTTGGACTTTCCCGGTAAACAAATGCCAAGTAAATACATACATTTAAATACACAAATGAAATAAAAAGGGTACATATAAGCCAACAAATAAAATAACAGCACGCTCATTGTGATATATGCATATTAAAATGCTAACTATTCAACTAAAGGCTTGTAAAATATAATTCTAGTATATGTGCTGTATATCTAATTCTAAACATAGGGCATATATCATACAAAAAAGCTAATTATGCTGTTCTGGGGGGTCAACAGTTTAAGAGATATTGTACAGTTCTAAAATAACTACTCCTTTAAAATGAATCCATGGCTGTTGATTCCTATGGTATAATTCAGTTGGAAATGCCTGAGTATCACACACATGGCTGACAATAAAGCTTAGATTTCAGGTATGGCCACTAAGATGCAGAAAACAACATCAGAGTACCAATGTCTGTTAGACAGGGACAGTGGAATGACCACAGACATTGCTGGCATACAGATCATGTGACCAGTTTTGCAGTAGGAACAGTGATGGTGATGCATGGGTTCCATTAAAGCCTACACCACAGCAGGAGGTACATTTGTCTGTCTCATGGCCAGTGTGGCACATGGGGGCCTGTTGGCTATGGATTTCTGTGCCCACAGCATCACCAAATAAATAAAAGTGCTCTCAAAGGTCAAATATTTTCTAAAAGGACCAGCCACAATGAAAGGTTTAACTATATTTAATAATAAATAATAAAAAGAACATGAAAATACTGAATATCTATTTACAATAAACATCAGAGTTTCAATCACAGGAAATATTAAAATAACATAGATGGAAAGATTCATACAGAAACAGAAAAATAATGCTTAACTAATCTCCCTATATTTTCTTGACTGATCTAAAGTCTTTCTGTTTCCTACTTACTTCATAGAGCAAAGGAAGATGATGTAGGTGAGGGCCTTCGTCGTTAGGTCCAAGACAGAATACAGAATACTGAGAGTAATTTCTCATCAGTATCTAAAATATCATTTCAAGGCTGGCTACAAAATGACATCATATCTGGTCATCTGACTCTGTGGTTCTCAGCCTACTCCCTTTACTAAAAACTGAGACAGAATTTAGCACAGATGTGTTACAATACATATCTAGAGCTTTGCTAAAGTTTATTGCAACACCTGGAAACCATTAAACAATGTCTACAGTTCTACTCTTCCTATAGAAGCTAACAAACCAGGCATCTCCCAGATATTGAGCCTCTGGCTGCATTTAAAACTGTGAAATACAATCTTTATAGCTTACCAGGTAATTTAATTTCCAGTATTTTCTTAACATTAGCTGGCTGCTTAACCTCTTCTCTTCCAGTGTCCTCTATTACAATATATACATATAGTCTGACTTGCATATTTATTTTCTATCCAGCAGGACCCACTGTTGATACATTTTCTAAACACAGCAACTTTACAAATACATTTGTAACAAAATAATCTGTACAAGTCATTTTGATATTCAAATGCCATATAGTTCTAATACATTTGAAACACAAGCACATATCATTCTTTACAAAGCTCCAGCTAGCTATGCTGGTACCACCTCACATCATCACATCTTTCCCCCATTTGAAGACTCAAGCTAGTTTTTAAAAAGATCCTGGAAAATGTGGCTTGAGAGAAATTAACCTATCTGAGAGTACATTAACCCATACTCTGTCTTGAGTGCCAATCTGCTTTAGTATTGCTGACCCCACTACGGTGATGCACTGTCATGTCATATACCTGCAATCCTAGGCTCTACCTTAATAACTTGGCATTTTGTTGGCTGGCTTGATGTAGTCATGTAAGGGATTGTGGTCTGTAGCCACACTGAATTTCCTTCCATATAGGTAAGGCTGAAGTTTCTGCAGTGCCCATATTATGACTAAACATTCCTTTTCAACAGCTGCATAACATTCCTTCCTGGGTTAGAGTCTGCAGCTGAGATACACAACTAGGTGCTCTTCTCCCTCTGAGGAAACCCCTACCCTATGGTTTGAAGCATCTACCTGCACAACAACTTCTTTGCTGTAATCTGGATTGGCAAACATAGGGGCTCTTCCCAAAGCCCCTTTAACTTTTTTGAATGCCTGCTTGCATACAGGGATCCACACAACCTTATCTGGCCTGTTTTACCTCATCAGGTCTGTGAGGGGAGTGGCTGTTGTACTATAATTAGGAACAAACTTTCTATAGTACCCCACTGTCCCTGAGAATGCCCTAACCTGCTTTTTGGTGATAGGGGCAGGCCATGCCTGAATAGCTTCTACTTTGGTGGGTTTTAGCTTAATCTTACCACTCCCCACTCTATGTCCCAGGTAGGAAACCTCCGCCATACCCACCTGACACTTACTGGACTTAATGCTCAACCTTGCCCTTTGCAGTCTGCTCAGTACCTCCCTGACTTGCTGAAGGTGTTCTTGCCAGGAATGGCTGTAGATGACAATATCATCCAGGTAAGCCAGGGCATAATCTTTTGTTCCTTCTACGATATGATCTACCAGCCACTTGAGTGTCGCTGGGGCATTTCTCATCCCAAAAGGCAATTTCATAAACTCCTACAATCTGAAAGGAGTCACAAAGGCTGACCTCTCTCCAGCGTTGGGAGTCAAGGACACCTGCAAGTAGCCCTTGGTCAGATCAATAGGGGTCAGATACTTAGCCCTATGCAGCCACTCTAAGGCTTCATCTGTCCTAGGCATGGGGTAAGCATCTGACTCTGTATAACTATTTAGTTTTCTGTAGTCCACACAGAACCCAGTGCTGCCATCCTTCTTTGGATCCAGCACCACTGGGGAGGCCCATGGATTGCTGGACTCCTAGATTACTCCCAGTACCAATATTTCTTGTATCTCCTTCCTCAGAGTCTGCCTGATGCACTCAGGCATCCTGTAAGGGGCCTGCCTGATAGGTCCTTGGGGTCCTGTATCCATATGGTGCTACAACAGGTGGGTGCACTCTGGTTTACCAGTAAACATCTCCCCAAAATTATGTAACACTTCCTGGATTTCTTGAACCTGGGTAGGAGATAGCTGCTGGGACATTGCTACCCCTTCCACTGAGGTGTCATTCCGAGCCTCATTAAGGAGATCAGTCACCAGATCCACCTCAGACTCCTCCTGCAATCCACTGCAAATACTCAGCACCAGGGCCTCCCTATCATGGTAAGGTTTCATCATGTTAACATGGTACAGTTTGTGCCCCTGCCTCCTACCTACCAGTTCTACCATGTAGTAAACATCACTGACCTTTACCACTTTGAAGGGTCCTCCCCAAGCTGCCTGCAGCTTATTGTGTCTGACAGGAATGAGCACCATAACCTGCTATCCCACAGCACACTCTTGGGCTTGAGCATTCCTGTCATACAAGTCTTTTTCTGCTGCTGGGCTCCAGCCAGGTTCTCCTGGGCAAAGCCCATGAGCTCCCTAAACCTTGTCCTGAGGTTTAAGACATATGCCACAACAGACTCCTTATGGGATTCAAACTCACCCTGCCACTCATCACGAATTACATCTAAAGGCCCCCCTCACCCTATTCCCATACAACAACTCAAAAGGTGATAAAACTGTGGATTCCTGGGGTACCTCTCTGTATGCAAACAGAAGGTGGGGCAAATATTTGTCCCACTCTCACTTAAACTGGTCTGCAAATGTCCATAGCATGTTTTTTAGTGTAGAGTTTAACCTTTCCACAAGATCATTAGTCTAGGGGTGGTAGGGGTTGGTCTTTAGGTATTTCACCCCACAGTGCTTCCAGACAAGCCAGCAGGTCGGACATGAAATTGGCACCTCTGACAATCAGTATTTGTCTTGGGAAACCTACCATGCTGAAAATCTCTAGTAAAGCATTTGCCACGTTTTCTGCCTATATAGACTACAGAGTCATTGCCTCAGGGTATCTAGTAGCATAATTTACTACCATCGGGATATACTTCTTCCTTGTGGAACTTGGGTACTCAGAGGCCCCACAATATCTATAGCTACCCTCTGAAATGGCTCCTCAATCACAGGCAAAGGCATCAAAGGAGCTTTGACCTTGTCTCCTGCCTTGCCTACTTTTTGGCACTGCTCACAGGTCTTGCAGTACCATGTTACATCCCTTGCAATCCCAAGACAATAAAAGTTCTGCATAATACATCTCCTAATACACTTTATGCCCATATGACCTGCAAAGGGAATGTCAAGGTCTATAGCCAGAAGTGCCAGATGGTAAGCTCTAGCCATTACCAACTGCTGTATTAACTCACCCTCTAGGCCTCCCTCAGGTGTCCTGTCTCATATAGTAACCTTTTGTTCCAGTATACAGACTCCCCTTTTCCTTGAGAATTAGGCACCTTCCTTGCTACCTCCCTCAATCCTGTAATGTAGGGTCCAAGAGCTGAGCCTGTCTCAACTCTATCCTTGTGACCCTTCCCAGCTTCCTTTCCACAGGAAGCTTGGTAACCTCTGACAGTGGTGCCTCACTGTCAAACTGGGTACTACCACTCACCTCCACCCTTGCAGTCACTCTTTCCAAGGGAACATCAGTACCTACCAAGAGCTGTGGCTCACCTTCAGGCTCACTGCTACAGGGTAGGTCCCACCCTGAAACAGTCAACTCACCAGCCCTGGCTTCAGGTGTGGGGTCTGCCTGGGTCTCGCCCAGGCTACCAAACCCACATGCCTATCTCCAAGACTGACCACATGTAACTGCATGCACATAAGGTACTGCATTAATAAAATCATTCCCTAGCGAGATGTTTGCAGAGATATCCTCAAACACACCTACTTGCTCACTTCTTATTCCACTCTCCCAATCAAGGTGAACCCTGGCCAAAGGCATTTGCAATGGGGTCCCTCCTAAAGGTCTGACTGGAGTGGACTACACAAGCAAGTACTGCTCCTCTTTAACCACTGCAGACTTCAATGCGGTTATGTCAGAGGCTGTGTCTCTCTTAGCAGTGGCTTGTTTTCCATCCACCAAGATAGGATATAAGCTACAGTGATAGTTTGGCACCCTTATTGCCTCCAGACAACTTACCACTGGCATACTGTTATTCTCACTTGCTGGCTCCCCCACCTTTTTTCCACATCTTGTTTCCTTGGACATCTATATGATACATGTCCCCACTGGTTACATTTAAAACATCTAACTCTGGATCCTAGCTATGTACCTAAACTAGTGGCTTCCCTTGTTACTGGTGGACTCTGTTGGGGTGGTTTAGGCTGCCCACCATTGGTTCCCTTATATACACATGCAGCATTGGGTTTCCCCTTCTTGTGCAGTGGGGTCCTGCTTGCTAAGTAGACATCCCCTTTTCTTCCCAGCTCATGTGCAGTGTTACACTCCCAGTCTGCCAACCAGATTCTCATGTCTCAGGCAAAGTACTAAGGGCTTGTTTACTCACCAAAAGGTCTGCCAGCCTTTCAAAAGTGGTGACACCCACTCACCAACCTATGAAAATAACTGCTTAGCTCAGCAATATAATCACAAACACTTTCATCTGCCTTGCGTCTACGCTCATGAAACTTTTTTCTGTAAGCTTCAGGTTTTTACTCAAAGCATTCTAATAAACATTGCTGGACTTTATCATAATTTAAACAATCAATATTAGACAATTTAGAAACATCAGTTATAGCTTTACCATGAAGTAAGGGGGTTAAGAACTGTACCCAGAGACCCTGATCAACATTATATTGTTTACATACTATTTAAAATACAGTATATGAATAAAACTATCAAAATTATCATCTTCTGTATACTGTGGAAGAAATGTACTGACCTTTATTGTTTCTACGGTTTACCTCCCTGACTTTGGCAAAGAGTCAGTATCTTCTTCTCGTGTTAATGATGCTTCTCATTTGTTTCAGCCTTCAAATCCCTCAGTTTCTCATTTTCTTCAGCCTCCAAATGCCACAGTCTCTCTGCTGATTCCAATTCCAAATGTTTGGCCTCCAGTTTTAGTCTTTCTAACTCTAGATGGATTTTTAAGTCCTCTGAGGAAAAAGGTGAACTGTCCTGTTTCTGAGGGCTGCACATCCCCATCACCATTCTGGTTATCCTCCCGGTTGTTGGTCTTGGCTACAGCGGTGACTAAGGTTGAAATAATTTCCTCTTCAGTCAGGTTGGCATGCAACAGTTCTTTGGCTTCGCACACCTTGGCCACCTGGTTCTTTGTCAGCTTGCCATAATCCTCTGTTAACATCTTTGCCTGCTTTCCCTGACTAAACTAAACTTAAAAAAAAAAAAAAGCAAAAAACTAAATAAAACTGTTGTGAAAATGAAACTTTGTATGTTAACTTGTGGCTGCTGAGAGTACACACACCTTCCGTGACGACCACCTGCAGGACTACAGAAGTTCAATTAATATCCCATTACTGTTACCAATATGTTACATTTCCCCCTTCTGGGCCAGTAATCAAAGAGCCTGAATCATCACCACTGACACCGGTGAGGAATGTTCACTTGGAACAAAGATAGATACACACAGTATTTCCAGATGCAGCTGTCTGCATCAAGCACAATTTCCCTTAAGAGCACACAGGGAACACAGTCTGGGGGCTGGGTTTCCTTCTCTCCCTCTCCAGGCCCCCAATAAGACACCCCACTGGCACTGCTGTAGAGTTGAGTCCTCATCCAAGTGTCCAAGCCAAGTCCTCCTCCACTCTCTCTCTGTGAAACCAGTGCTTTGTGTCCATGCTCCAAGTAGCTGACACACTCAGTCTTTGAGATTTGATTTCTACACACACACCTGGGAAAGGCTGGCGCAGATTTACTAGCTATGCCCCCCTATCCAGACTGTAAGTTAGTTTCTACCATCAGACATCCAAAACCAGCTACTCTAAGGCTCTTACAAGGGTACCCAATTATACCAAATGAAATTAATAGAGATTGAAACTTATATAAAGGCATCTATAATTAAAATAGTGATGAATTGGATAAATCCTAGATACTCTTCTGCTCTACTCTTATACTAATGAATGAAAATTATTTATCAAAAATTGCTTTGGTAACTGACAAAGATAACAAGATATGGCACTATTTAAGTTTAAATTTACAGTATAGTACAACAAAACTAACTAAACTAACACTAATAAACAATATTTTGACGTGTTTAGAAAATTCATTAACACAAATTTAGATATAAAACTGTGGCATTTTTAATACTATTTACTATTACAAGGGATTTTCCTGATAAAACACATAGAGAGATTTTTGGCTTATGGGAAAATAATAACCTATTTTGTTGGTTGCAGTGTATTAAAAACCAACAAGCTTTGAACACACAAAGTATATTGTCAACCTATGGTCTATCCCCTAATGACTGTTTGGTTCTTCAGAGTGTCACAGCATGTACTAAGGATCAGTGTAGAATAATACATAACTCATCCTTCAAAACTGTACCAAAAATTATAAACTGGATTTTTGGAATTCTATATAGTAATATCAATGTTAAGAATGAATTATCATATCTATATAACACTTTGTCTATAAGACAGCTCCTAAAGATTCTTACTGGCAATACCTAACTAAAGGGTTTCAAGTATCATTATCAATGGAAGATAAAACAAACATTTTATTTTCAGTTACACTAACTTCTTACTTACAATTTTGCAGGATTTTTCATTGGAAATTACTACACAGATCCTTTTTGACACCTGAGAAACTCTCAGAAATGAACCCTTCAAACAGCAAGTTATGTTGGAGATGCCATCTGTCCACTAATGCTGACTGGTCTCATATTTTTTATGACTGTACTAATATTAAACCATATTGGAATGAGATTAACAAATTTCTTCAAGCTATCTATACCGATATATTTGTTTTGACAAAGTCTTTAATTTTATTGAATGTTGTTAGTAGTAATAATATGAAGAAAGATGACCTGTATTTGTTGTGGACCATATTATCAATAGCCAGAAAAATGTATAACTAGAAGATGGAACTCTAATGTAGCACCCACAATGGAGGAGTCCCTGTCATCACTGAAGAAATGCATACTAATGGAGAAAAGAACTCAAGAGTTAAGAACTTTTCCTAAGCCATTGGTTAACAGTCCGTGGAGGAAAGTTTTGAATTTGATTGACACTCTACAGATGGAACCAAACTTTTCCTAACTATCATAGCTTATATATTAACTTATTATTTAACTACAAATGTTTTTTATCTGAATCTTTTTTGCCAGGCTGAATGTAAATACTGTAAATAGTTCTATGGAAGCAAACCCAGCAGCAGCAAACAAATGAACACTATAAAAATCCCCACAGAACAGGCAGGAAACCGCTTAATGTATGACTAAATCCAAAAAGCATAAGCAGCCACAATTGTGGACGTATCAGGCAGACTTCTATTACAAACCAAAGAGAGTTGCTTTGCTACTGTAAATAGTTATTGAATGTTATGAATGTATTCAATTATTGTGTTATCTCATTAAAATAAAAATCATTTAAGTAAAAAAAAAAAAAAAGAAATTAAGAAATGAATACTAATACAAATGGTAATGGTGACCAAACAGCAACGCTTTCAGAAGTGGCCACAGTGTCACCAAATAAATATAAGTACTCTCAGAGGTTAAAATATTCTCTAAAAGGCCATCCACAATGCAAAGTTTAAATATATTTAATAACAAATAATAAAAGAATATTAAAATACTTGTGACAACCCTCCACTGGACCAGTAATCAAGGAATCTCAACCCTCACCACTGGCAACAGTGGGGGACGTACACTGAGACCATGACAGGTACACACACAGTATTTCCAGATGCAGCTCTCTGCATCAAGTGCAATTTCCCTTAGGAGCACACAGAGACCACAGTCAGTCCGGGGCTGGTTTATCCCTCTTTCTCTAGATCCCCAACAAGACTCCTCACTGGCACAGATATAGAGTTAAGATCTCAGCTGAGTGGCCAAGCCAAGACCTCCAGCACCCTCTCTGTCCAACCAGTGCTTCGTGTCCCTGTCCAATTAGCTGACTCACACACATTCTGACGTTTGACTTACACACACACACACACACACACACACACACACACACACACGGGAAGGCTGGCACAGGTTTACTAGCTATGCCCCCTTTTGCCCAGACTATAAGGTAGTTATCACTGCCATTAGCCCACTCCTAATCAGCTACTTTAAGGCCCTTAACAAACGGGGTCCAATTTTACTGTGTAATATTAATATTAATACAAATGGTAGTTTGACCAAGAGCAAGGCGATTAGGAGTGGCCCACACAGTGTAACAAAATAAATAGGCAAGTACTCTCAAAACATAAATAGCTCTACAAAGATCAGCCACAATGAAAGGTTTAAATGTTTCTAATAATAAATAATAAAAGATCAAAACAATACTAAATACATATTCACAGTGACGTCAGAATTCAAAACCACAGGAAGTATTTGAAACAGCAATGAAAGACAGTCTCAAATATATAAAGAAAAATATCTAAACTAAGCTTGACAATATTCCTGACTGTATCTAACAGAATCACTGTTCCCTAGTTAACTTTCTTAAGAGAAGGCAGATGTGTAGTGAATGGATATTCTAGATGTTGCCAGGTTAAAGACAGAATACAGAATGCTGTGTCTCTCTAAGAGACGTCTTAAATAAATATCTCTAATATTACTACTGGGATAGCTTGCAGAATTACATCATTTCTTGTCATATCCCAGGTGAAACCCCCACTACTGGAAGCTAGCAGTATTTAGCATCTAGTTGTGAAAATACATAAACCTCAGATCTTTGGCAGATGCTGGAAGTCATAAAACAATTGTAGTAATTAGTTCACGCCAAAGACAATCCAGAAAGCTTCTCAGCACAGAAATTGTGTCTGCAGCTGCCATAAAGTAATTTAATTTTGGCTATTTTTTTAAGTTTTGCTGGACTGAAGTTAACCTCCTATATTATTTTACTATAGTTACTGTTTTACTACATGGAAGCCATCCTTTAGTAATAGTTTCACTTTTTAGGAGGCTTGTTTTAGTTATATACCTTAGTGCGTACCACATGTCATGACTGTCACTAAAGAAATGCTGAAATGTGGAATTTACATTACCAAAAATAAATTACATACCCCTTTTGGTAAAAGCCATTGTCCTGAAAAATACTGTGCTATAGTGTTTACTGAAAGCATATCAAGTAAGTGCTTTTATAAATTAATTTTTTAACAAACATTCAAATGCTTTTTAGGCACTGGTATATACCAAACACTGCAAAAGTGTAAAATGGAATTCCTAGAAGCAATACAAATTTTCTACCTTGGCATTTGGTCTGTAAAGAGTGTCACGAAAAGTGGTGTATAATCAGTTGTGCACACCATGCACACCATACATTATCCATAATGATGATCCATAGGACTTTGTTCTAGGTGTCCTTCATGCATGTACCGTTACTTAGTCTATATTCACCTTCAGGTGTTGCATTAGCAGGTAGTTCATGATGAACTTGGCGTAATTATATGCGCACAGTGGTATACATTACCTCTCAACTGCAGCATGTCTCAATCTCCAACTGCCTTTGCAGGAAGTATCTTACTACCATAGGATCATAGGAAGTTACTAGGCTAATGGCTAATGCTTGCAATGTCTGAAATATAGCTTGTCTTTCTTTTCTATTCACAGTTCTGGCATTATCAGGCAACGGCGCACACACAAAGTCAATGCAAAACCATGAAATACCAAAAGGGCTGCAAGAAAAAATCCTGCAGTCAGAAATCTTAATCCTCACCAGGGAATCATGTGCAGATGTCCCTCCATCATTGTCTGGATTCTCCATTTTGTGCATCCTGGTCAGTGACAACATAGCACAGCATACTGGGTCAGTGTGGCTGTCCTCTGTAGGGGAGGCACCAGTTTGTTCCAGGGAAGTTATAATCACGTATTAATATTGTTATCTAGAAAGAAAAACAAATGCACATCACAGCAGACCTGTCTTGGTGAAAATATGGTGTTTATTTATTTATTTATTTATCTATCCATCCTTTGTTGACCAGGTTAGCCCCACTAGGTAAGTAGCCCCTTTTTAGGGAAGACTCAAGGTGATATTTATACTTCTAGGGGGACATTTTGCCAGGGCATCATGGAACTTCTGTGCCGTGGGATCTTTAACAACCATTTGAGCTACCACCAACTCAAGCAAATGGGACCTTGGTTTAATATCTCATCCAAAGGATGACACACTCAGGAGTGCAGCACCTCTCCTTATGCAGCACTGCAGTGTCAGCAATCTATCTAACTGGTGTGCTTTAAAGCATTTACATCTCAAAGACATACCACGCTGGCCATTTTACAGCGGTTTGGGCATGGCTTCATTGATTGTCAGGGGCTACTGCCAAATCTAAAATGACTGCTTGTGCTTGAATTGTCAGAATTCCATTATTATTAGGATGTACAAAGGAGATGACAGCAAATTAAAATCATTAATTAAAATTCAATATTTCACCCTACCTTCCTTCATGGATGATGGCAGTATTGCCCAATGCTTGGCTGTTGGTTTTAGATGAACAAAGGGGCTGTAAGCCTCTTGACCCTTGAGGAGTGAACAGTCCTGAAGAGTCAGGAAGAAAAAGAGAAATACATTTTGCCATGAATTTTAGATAACAAATATGCTCAGATTTGCAAGAAATCTCATAAAAAGTAATGAAAAAAGGTTGTGATACCAATATATTCACCTTTTCTTGGCTGCCATTCAAATATCAAGCTAAATCTATTTTAATGCCAGTCTTTGGCACTGAGTGCAAGGTTTATCAACAGACCAGTCTTTGCAATAAAAGCATGGCGTATAAGGTACAGTATCAAACCTGCTAAACAGTCAGTTTAGATTTTGTGTCAAATATGAGTACAGAGAAGTGTGGGAAGTCCATCCCTCTAATAAAACTGCAGGAACTGTGTACATTTTCTGTTAACATTCACGTTTATTCCTAGACACAAGGGATACCCTTCTTGGGAAGTTGCAGTATGACAAGTAAAACCAAACCTGGCCATTCATGTGGGTTTTTGAAGGGGCTGTTAGGTATTTAGCATACTTATTTTATTAATTGCATTTTTCATCTGTAAAGCTGAGAGGTCGAAGGCATCCGTGAGCGTACCTGGCTGTCATAAAATTGCTATGTTTATGAGACTGTATGGGGGTGGGGTCCACCTTTGAAGTATAACCTTTACAGCAACGTCTTAAGGAAGCACATCTCCCTGTCCAGGAATTCTGAGATGGCATCTTAGCAGAGTAACTTAGGCCAGGTCTCAGTTGTAATGGTATGGAGGCTGTATGAAGAGGTAGAACAGATAATAAAATGTATGTTGTGTAGTGTGTGTGTGTGTGTGTGTGTGTGTCTGTGTGTGTGTGTGTGTGTGTGTATCAATGTACCTGTTTCCATCAGAAGTAAACCAGAACAACAATGTTGCAAAAAATATTTTTAAAAGACACACATATAGATAGATAGATAGATAGACAGACACATATTCTTTTACGTACAAACTGAAAGAAGCCACTTACATTTAAAAGACTAGACTAGATAACCATTAGTTCATTAAACTCCACAGTAAAGTGAGGAACTGTTCCTATCAGCAGATGGCTATAGAAGCACACAGATGATGGTGTTAAAATTTCTGGTGCTGCAAGTACCCATCTCCCAAGCTAGTGAAACCAGAGCCCTGAGTGGAAAAGCTGCTGTAAACAATGGGATCATGTATGTGAGTTAGCAACCTAGAGAAACCATCAAGCAGTGGAAAAAACAAACTTGCGCTCTACCTTTAATGGTGCATTGCCACTTTAAATATATAGGTGGTCCTTAGCCTACATTCTACTTCCTGTACTCTGAAAATGAAACTGGGGGGAGGGAGGAAGGGGACAACAAAAAACACATTGCTGAATATCTGTTGTGTGTTTAATGTAGCTGCTTGTTCATGTCGTCTTACATTTCTACTAATTCAGTATTGCGGATACTAGTTCTGCACTAACAGCAGTATTTGATATTGTAAAAACCCTCTTGTTCTGAATTTTGACAGAATTTTCCCAGAAAAAGTCTGGAGTGAATTGAAAGTGAAGCAGTACACTTTAAAGGACCCACAGACCAAAGCTGGAACAGACTAGACTGGAAGCAGTCTGAAGCAAAAAATAAGAAATGCAGAATCTGTGTGTTACAAATGGGAGAAGAGAGCTGTGCTGTGGGAAGCACAGACGGAAACTGGAGTTGTTCTGCCAGGAAGATGAGGCCTTTGTTTGTGTCCTGTGTGTTCCCAAACATTTTTGTCACAGTTTGGTGTTACCGAATGAGGCTGTCAGTATGTATAAGGTGAGAAACACTTAATGATGTAACTGGTTTTCTGGATAGGATGGGTCTTAAATGGTGAGCTTTCTTCTTGAATTTTCATAGGTTCATAGATTAGTACTAGGCTAACTGCCCTTTTGAAGTCTAGCCAGTTACCCCATGTGAGAATCAAACCCTGTACCTTGTGTTTTTAAGGTAAACACCTTAACCATTATATCATCCTCTTACCCTACCCTGAGAAGTTTGTATTTCTTAGGGGTTGTTTTAATGGGTAGTAAACACAAACATAAAATTCAGTATTTTCAAACAGTCTTGTGAGCTCATATGGTGTGCTATTAACGTTAAGTTGTGAAACCATTGCATTTTCAGATGGGTTCTGAGTAAAATGACAGCTCCCATCACAAAAGTTTACTCTTAGTTCAGTGTAACACTGTAGATAGTGAGAAGTTCAGGGGCTCTTACTGGGGGGAACAGTAGCTTCACTGAGTATTAATATCACAAAATTAACATGAATTCACAGCAGAAGTGTCACATTAGTTATATATAATATAGTTCTCCACCTAGATAGTTAAATCAGAAAAGAGCTGTAACTTGCATATACATTACAAGACGTTTGTCATGCTACCAAACAGCAGGTTCTGAATTAATTGAAAAAACTTTGCATGAGTCTTAGAGGAATTGTAGCAGGTAACATGACAATAAAATTGACAGTGAGATAGGAGACAGAGGTGCAAAGTGGGTTATTTCTCAAAGATGCACCATACCATCTGATTTTGAACAGGTTTGGGTGTGGTTTCATTGACTGTCAAGGGCTGTCAAAGTAATGAATTGGCTATGCATGCACAAGTTAAAATAAGCAATGGAGTTAAAGGTTAATTAAAATCTATTTTGTTACTTAAGGATCTGTTATTAAATAAAAAAAACAAGAAAGTATACTGTAAATCTTTCTTTCTTTTTCTGGCAAAAAAAAAAAAATAGTAAAGACACACTAGGAACTGTCAGAACTCTGATTCATTACACTACTCAAGATCTTTTTATTACATAAAATATATACAATTAAACAAGTAAAATTAAGCGAGACATCTTTGAGGTATTAACTTGTACTTCTTATATTTGCAAAAGATTTCTCCTGGACGTTAACTTGTAGGTGTTTTCTTTGTAAAAGAATGATGTCGTTGGTTATTAATGTTAGGTTAGGTTTTAAAAATGCTATGATTTTATTTTCTGTGACTGTTTTCACTGGCATATTTATTAAACAGAAGACCTTGCCAGTGTCTGCAAATATGCCAAGCATGAGATGAGATACCGCTAAACCTCTTGGCGCACAAAATCTGGACAAAGTCTGACATAACTGGTGGGGGGGGGGGGGGGGGATAGGGACACATAGGTTCATAGGTTCGTACTAGGCTATCTGCCCTAGGGCATTTATAAGCCTAGCCAGAGTGTGTGTGGCTTTCACCACTCCTTAGGATGAGAATACTATGCCCTTTTAGGGTTTAGTTTACTGTGCCTCTGTCTAGTAGTGACACAGAGATGACCCCTGGGGTAATCCTAAGATCTCCCATCCACTCGTCGAGATTTCTCTTGAATAGAGTCAGTGAGGGGCTCTGCCTAACATGGACTGGGATTCTGTTCCAGAGTGTAGGGAGCCTCTGGGTTATGAATCTGTCCCTCCAGCACGTCCTATTTATTTCTGTGTTGAGGTTTAAGTCTCTTGTTCTCGTGGCTCTGATGGATTTGGATTTTCTGAGGTGGAGCATGTCCATTAATTCCAGATTGGACATGGCCTTGTACGTCAGGCACAGATCACCTCTGAGTAGGCGGTATGCGACTGAATAGAGCTGGAGTTTTTTCAGTCGGGCAGCATATGACATATGTTTAAGACCCTTTATCCTCTTGGTGAGGAACTTTTGGGGTCTTTCCAACTGCTGCAGGTGTCGGGTGAGATACATCCCAAATGGGGCATTGTGCTCAATCATTGGCCTGATAAGAGAAGAGTACAGGGCACAATGACCTCTCTTGATCTAGATGTGAAACCCTTCATGATAAGGTGGGCAATATAGAAGGTCTTCCTAACCACTTTGGCAATGTGAGTGTCAAATGAGAGGTTACTGTCAACCTGGGTCCCTAGGTCCCTGATTACCTCTTCCAGATTTAATGGATTACCACCTATGTGGTAATTTGTCGGTACATTGTTTTTCCCAAAGGGTATGACTATACATTTTTTGGCGTTCAGCTTAAGGCCATGGCTCTGGCACCAATTATCCATTTCTATGAGGCCTCTCTGAAGGATGTTTGTGTCTGCTGGAGTATCAATTATGGCACCCAGTTTGCAGTCATCTGCGAACTTTGTCAGCCACAATCCTCCTATGTTTGCCTGTACCTCGGAAAAATAAATGCTGAACAAGAGGGGTCCCAGGACTGAGCCCTGTGGGACACCGCTTGTGACTGGCTTAGAGTCTGACATAGCTCCAGCAACTCTGACCCTGTGGGTTCTGTCCTTGAGACAGTTTGCAACCCATCTTGTGACATATGGGTTTACATTTAAGCTGGTGAGTTTGTCTATGATGCCCGAGTGGGGTATTGTGTCGAAGGCTATTGCAAGGTCAAGGTAGGCTGTGTGAACTGCCTTACCCTCATCAATGGCCTTAGTGACTGTTTCAAAAAAGTCGACCAAGTTCAAAAGGCAGGATCTGCCCTTGACAAAGCCAAATTGGGTAGGATCCAATGTCTGTAGGTCCCCAATGTCTTTGTTTATGAGTTCCATAATGATCCTCTCCATAGCTTTGCAGACCAGGCTCATCAAGCTTATGGGGCGGTAATTTCCAGGGTCCGTAGAAGAACTGCCTTTGTGAAGTGGGACCACTTTTGCCGTACGCCACTCTTTGGGTACGTATCCTGTAGTAAGGCTAAGATTAAACAGCAGCCTTATGTGTGGGTTTAGTTCCTCTTGGAGTTCATATAGCACACAGCCCGGGACACCATCCAGTCCCATTGATGCTGTGTTTTTAGCTTTAGAGAGGGCGGCTCTCACCTGGGCATCTGAGATGTTAGGGAGGCTACACTCTGCTGGGATAGTTATTTCTCCTTTTGGGGGGGAGGGGGAGGAGAAATTTGCACTGAACCTGTCTGCCAGAATGTTGGCAATGTCAGTGGGTTCAGTGTATTTTGTGTCATTTTGGACTAACTCTGAGCATATCTGGGAGTTTCCACCCAGGTTTCTAACATAGCTAAAGAAGGCCTTGTGATTGTCTTTTGTGATTTTTCTCTCAAAGTTGGCCTTGGATGATTTTATGAGTGATCGTAGTTTTTTGCTAGTACTGATCAGAGATGCCTTCCCTTTTAGGGATTTTGCTCTGTCATGTAGTAGCTTCCTCCTCCTGTTGTAAAGTTTGTTTATGGCTGGGGTCCACCAGACCGGCGCCTGCCTTTAGGGAATGGGTCTTGGTTTTATTTGGGATTGCATGATCCATGCATTCTTGAAGGTGCCCATAGAAGGCATTTGCAAAGGATTCAGCAGTGTGGGTTGTGGTTTCCACTGGCCTAGGGGCCTTGAAGGATACCACTTCAGTCTTAAGAAGTGTGAAGTTGGCTTTTGAGAAGTTCTTCACTGTGGTCTTTTGTGCAGGGGTGGGGCGGGATGTGGATTTCCAGTGAGATTAATTTATGGTCTGATCTTACCAAAGAGGGATATACTTCCGTGTGGAGCATTTTGTCCCCATGTTTGTGATGATCAGGTCTAGTATATTGTCTCCTCTTGTGGGAATGGTGACTAGTTGTTCCATTGCATTTGAGTTTATGAATTCTAGGAACCTTTGGGCTAGGGTGTTGGGGCTTGAGTAATGTTCCCAGTCTATGTTTGGGTAGTTGAAGTCTCCCAAAATGATGGTATTTGGAGAGACATTCATACTCTCCAGTGTCTTCAGGATGGCTGTGTGGGGTTCCTGAGTTTGAGAGGGTGGTCTGTAGCATGCTACAAACTGTAAGGCAGTTTTGCCTATGGTTAGTTGCACCTGGATAGTCTCCGATGCTTTGTGCATTGCCACTAACCTGGAGGTGTGGGTATCTTTGATGAAAATGGATACTCCCCCAACTTTTGTGGTTCTGTCCAAGTTTTGGGGCCGGAAAGCATTATATGAGGTAAAACCTGATAGTGCTGGGGTGCTCTCAGGAGCCTTGTACCAGGTTTCAGTCACTGCACAGACATTGATGTTCTCCATACTGAGGAGGGCCTCGAGGGCGTGCATCTTGAGGTTTAGACTTCTGGCATTGAGCAGCATTACCCTTAGTTTTTTTCCACTTGTGTTTTCTAGGGAGGTAGGTTTGTCATTTGAGCCTTGCCTAAAAAAGGCACTATGGGGGTGGCAAGAGCCTTGGCCAATATCCGGAAGCCCAGGGGTGACAGGTGCAAGCCATCCCTTGTGAAGCAGCGTGGCTTGTCAAGCATGTCATCCCAAGCAGACAGACATTGGATCTTGTTCTTATAAACTTAAAAAGTTGGTAGAATAACAGGATTTGCATCCATTTTCTGAAGGATAAGAAGTCTGGAACTCAAATGCATGTCATTATTTAGTTACTTTAATCCTTGGATCATCCAGTGATTTTTCAAAAAAAAAAAAAAAAAACACACACAATTTTTATGAGGAACAGACCAAAAGTATGAGCAAAAATCTGGACACTGTGTGAAAATTTGTACAGTTGAGAGATATCTTGAGATGGGGAGGGCAGGACTTGCTACTGCGCATCTGGGCTGATGTGTCTGAGAAATGACCTCAAAGTGTTTGGGGTCTCTTATGATAAAACTCTATGGTGACCAGCTGAGAACTAAATCGATCAGTACTGCTACCAATCCATTCACTACCTTTATAAGTGACACTGCAGAATTATAGAGGATATTTGCCAGTTTTGCCGCATACACAAAATTATGCAACATGGCAGAAGTACAAGCTGGTTAACATAGAATTTGGAGTAAGCTGGAAAGATTATATACACGGTCGTAATCATGGTGATTTATATTTAGTGCAAAAAAAGTAGTCCATCTCAGAAGGGAAAATGTTGAAAAAGGTCAAAGTTCAGAGGGAAAGTGCTAGCAGCAACAAATAAGGAATGGAATCTGTAAGAGACTTTAACTGTTAACCTAAACGTTAGTAAACATTGTCAGAGAGTAGCAAGAAGGATTACTGAATACTAGAACATTCACAAAGAGGCAGTATCAGACTGAAACAAAGCATTGTTACTCCTCTGTAAAGCCGGTTAGACCCTGTATGGTTCTGTGCTGTAGGGAATTGGGGACCTGACTAAACTTAGCACTGGAGGAATTGGCTGAGGGGTGGAAAGGAATAGCTTTTTTGCTGGTAGACTTAATCTGATAGGAAGGGTTATCTGCTCATAATCTGACATGTTCCTCATAGTGGGGACTGGGCTATAATCATGAGGCAGTTTGCCATTAGCATTTTGGCACTGATGAGGAAGAGCTGACAATCACATACAATGATGCTTGTGATGTCAGTAATTCCACCCAGTGAGGGTATTGAAGAAATACCCTGGCTTGGAAGACTGCATATGTTACAGTCAGCTGCTCTTCTCATAGGTTCATAGGTGTGTACTAGGCTAATGGCCCTGGAGCCTTTACAAGCCTAGCCCATAGGATTACCCTGGCATTATGCCTCCCGAGCTTAGTTCCTAGTGCCTCTGTTAAGTAGAGCCACTGGAGTGATCACCGGGGTGAATTTTGTATTTCCCATCCACTCATCAAGATTCCTCTTGAAGAGGGCCAGTGCAGTACCCTGCTTGACATGTATGGGAAGTCTATTCCAGAGCATGGGCAGTCTCTGTGTTATGAACCTGTCACTCCAGCATGTTCTGTTGATTATGGTAATGCGGTTGAGGTCTTTAGAGCATATGGTGTGGAGGGACTGGGATTTCTTTAGATGTAACATTTTTAACAGAGCTGGGTCAGACATGGCTTTGCAAGTCAAGCAGAGATCGCCTCTAAGTAGGTGATGTGAGACAGAGAATAGGTGGAGTTTTTTTAGTCTGTCCATATAGGACAAGTGTTTAAAGCCAAGGATCCTCTTTGTGAGGTACTTTTGTGGCCTCTTCAGTTGTTGCACGTGTCTCCATACTCCATTCCACTTTTCCTTCTCAGTCCAGCACAGGTACAGTCCAAGCCATGGGGATAGTGCCTTTGTACACCAATGTAAAAATGGAGTAGTAGGACCAATCCTGGGCAGTAGTTGCTGGTTAGTTGGAGGGCATGAAAATAGGGCAGAACATGTAAAGTACTATGTGCAGTTCTGGGTACCTCATTTTTCTAAGGGTACATATTGGATGGAAATATTTTGTTAAAAAATGGCATATGGTCTCCCTCAGAAATCTTGTATGAAAAGAATACAAGAGCTAAACATGTATAGCATTGCATAACAAAAGCAGAAAAAAAGATATGGTGTACATTTTAATTACCACATGGTTATTACCAGAGTCCAAAAAAACTGTGAGATGTATGAGAGCAAAAGGGCATTGTTTGAAAGTGCACATAGTTCATAGGAAGTGTGAGAATGTATTACTTCACAGAAAATGTGGTGAGTGATTGGTACATCCTAGAATTGTGTTATAATACTCCAGTTATTTATGGAGCCCTCCTGAATAATTCAGCAGGAGGGTCTAAAACAAGTCTATGGTGGCAAATCAGAATATAATTTTGCAATGTTATTTATCAGAGAACCAAAAATATTTATGACTGTAAATTCCTATTTAGCAGCTCGAAGCCCTTGAAAAGTTTTATATGATGCTTTGCAAAATAAAAAGACTGAAATTAAGTAATACACAAAGTGGGTCCATATTGTTTCATCAACATTCCAGAACATTGAACCACATATGGCCGAGACCATATAATCAAACTTATGGAACTTAGAATACAACAAAAATATGTACCCCCTTAATAATTATATATACCAACTTCAAGATTGCACTACAGTGGGAAAAGGACACATTCCCCGATCCCCACAAACTGTGATCTTGGTACAAACAGTTCAATATTTCGGAATGTTGATGCTGTGAACTTGACCATATGCTTGTTGATGTTCTGAGACGTTGGTATTCTAAAGGGGGCTCACTCAAAGCACCTGTATAAAGCTTGTTCCTTCAAGTGATAAAGGAATTAAACTGCTGCACTTGTCTGTGACATAGGACAGTAGGGAGCAGGTTCCAAGTGACAAACCTAAAGGATGAAAAGGTTATCACTACGTACAAGACTGATTATAGACTTGTTCATACCTGTGGCTCTGATGAGTAAATATGGACCATCTCATATGGCCAACTTGTAGGATCTGAGGACTGTAATAACTTGTCACATATGTAATGTTGGCACCATTTATTCCTACCACGTCTTTTCTGAAGCCTGCATCTTTGAGGACAGGAAGGAGGGAAAAAACAGTTACTCACTTTATTATTATTTGTAAAATGTTACCCATTGCATAGTTTACTTGCATTCTTCTTCTTTCAGCTTTGTCCCGGTTAGGTGTCACCACAGTGGATCACGTGTCTGCTCATGATTGGCAGTGGAGTTTTTACGGTGTCGAGTTGCTAGCCCGGTGCCCAGCCTTCCACAGAAGGCACACACTTACGCCTAGGGCCAATTTAGAGTGTCCAGTCCACCTACAGCATGTCTTTGGGATGTGGGAGGAAACCGGAGCACCCGGAGGAAACCCACACGACCACATGGAGGACATGCAGACTCCGCACAGAAGGCACCCCAGCCGAGGATTGAACCGGAGAACCTCTTGCTATGAGGTGGAAACATTAATCGCTGCACCATCGCGGCCACCCTTGCATAGTTTACTTGCATTGAAAAAACAAATTAAATTTAGTAAGTCTATAACTAGCATAACTAAGTACACTGTGTAAAACGTCTGTCCTTTTTATATAATTGGTAACCAGCATTATCTTGTATGTTATTCATTGTTTCATTGTTCTGAACTTCTACAAAATATCACTTTCATATTTATGTCATAATGAAGAAAGTTTTAGTCAAGCTTTAGAGTTTAATACATGAGATTTTGATTTTGTTTTTAAGATACTGTTTCTTTATTGTGTAATGAATTCAATTATCATAGGAGTAGTGCTTTTCATTTCTTCGTAATTGTTTTCCTAGCGATAACTAGTAAAATCAATGGAGAGAATATTGGCCAATTCGTATACAGTCGTGTATGTCAAATAAATTGCTTTCATAAAACAGATGTATCTGTCCATAATGTTTGCATATATAGCTTGATGACTATTCCAAAATACAAATAAACATATATCATTCAGCTTTGCATTCCAAAGCATTTCTTTTGTAATTTTTGCTAAGGTCTGTGTTGTATAAAAAGTTTGGTGATGAGTTTTGCAAGTGTATTTGTTGAAAAGTGAGAAGATGTTTTTGCAACTGAATTTAAAATGTAAATTTTATCAGTATCTGTATGTCCAAAACCATTGCTCAGAAATAGAGGGGCAGCCATGTTTATAATATACCTTACTGATGAGAGTGATATGAGACACTGCTACAAGCAATACAATATTTCAGACTGTGTTCATGCTTCGTAGGTCTAAAACGTAGAAACAAATATTACAGTAAAAGATAAAGTGGGGTCTACCCAGCCAACATGACCATTTATATACTTACTGGATAAGCGGGAAATTCTAAGCAGCAGCCTATTTCATGCTTTTGATTGCTACAAGCATTATTTTTGTCACTCATGCATTCTTAAACTCTCTGTTACTACCACATTCTCTGAGCTCAAAGACTGTCTGAAAATACTGAGTATTATGTAAGCAGTGTCTCTGTTTCAATAATGATGTAAACGGTTTACTATCAAAATGTTGGATGGCAATTATGTGAAATGGGATGGTCGAATGGCTGTTTTCAAGTTCATGTAATGCAGAGCCAGAAAATGTTCGACTCCACAACAGGGGGGTGCAGGGGGGGCTTACCCCACTGCAAAACATTTGTAGGAATTCACTGCACAGCAAGGTAAGTTGGGTAATGTCAATGTCTGATTTGAATTATCGACATTACTGCTTTTGTTGTTTTGAGAGAACGATGTATTCTTTTTCCACGTTTTTTTTTTTTTTTTCCCCAAGTCAGTCATTGTTTGGACAACTGTGTTTCAGAATTTTGATAGTAAACAGTATGGAACAGGACAGGGTAGGGAAAGGATGGACAGTTTAGCATGCTATGCGCACCCTTCCTTTAGTAGTGGTGTCAGTGGTGAGAAATGGGACACATTAAAAATAAAAAGATTGCTCAGCATAGCAGCCTGTATCCACAGGGGCATGTACTGGGTATATGTAAATATTTGGATCTTGGTGGGTGAGGGGTTGAAGAAGATGTTTGGTGGCTTACATGCACATATGGATTTGAGCTGAGATGACTAAAAGGCAAGTTTGGGTGCCAAGCCCTTCAGAACTTTATTGTTGCAAAAGAATACGCTCCTCTGAGGTTTCTGAGGATTGACAATCAGCTTAGCTGTTCCTTTGCTGGGAGATAAGTTCCCTTTGGAGAAAAAAAAGTTTCCATTTAATAATTTTGCTTATTTATACTTTCCTCTTCAGGAACATTAAAGCTAGGAGTTTGTGTTTTGATGAATGGTTGTGAGACTGTATTCTACTGTCAGTTTAAAACTTTAACAAACTTTTTTTTTTTTTTTTTTTTTTTTTTTTTTGGAGAAGGTCTGTTTATTTCACTGTGGGATGGGTGTACTGTTTTACGGTGCTTTTTCTGTGTTTATCTTGGCGGGGAGAAGTGATGTTTTAAAAGACTTTATTTTTACTGGCATTTGCTGCTTATTTTTCTTGAGAAAGAGGCACCATTTTCAGTTTGACTATGGAACAAATTGTTGAGCCCATGGTCAGTACTTATAGTCACAAAAAGAAAAAGTTAAGCAAACTGCCTTTGCCAATGCAGCAGGCTAACAGTGTGCCTCAGCTGCAGGTGAGTGACTGTACTGTGGACATTTGATGTACCTCTGACCACTCCTCTTTAATCCCAGATCCCTCTGGTCTAGCACCTACAGCCACTATGGGCCAGGGATTAGCCACTTCCCTGTTTTGTCATAATGTGCTCATCCCTGGGGAAGCTGCTGTTGCTATTAATAACACTGTTGGCACCATTTTTCCTATCAAAAAGAAACTGAAAACTAAGTATCTATCCACTCTTCATAACATTTCATTAGACAGTAGTTTACTGGGTTTGGCTCAGGGTTTAATTCAGGTTACTAATCCTTCTTGTAAGGTAGTTTCTGTTAAAAGGAATACTTCCTTTCCTAAAGAGATTCAACATGCTGAATCTAGACAGGAGGACGAAGGGACAGACTGATGATTCAGAGATCGGTTTCTGATTCTCCGTGTGGGGTTTTTCCTTTCTCTAGGACTAACTGATTCTCCATGTGGGGTTTTCCCTTTCTGTAGGACTATTTTTACAATGTGTCAGTGTTTTCAGTGGGGGAACACTGAGGTTTCTCAGTCCCTCAGAAACTACAGTGAGCTGCTTCAGAAGGACTTTCCAGAACATGCACCCATTCCTTTCCTCCAGTGTTGTCTGCCTGCACCCATTCCTTTCCTCCAGTGTTGTCTGCCTGCACCCATTCCTTTCCTCCAGTGTTGTCTGCCTGCACCCATTCCTTTCCTCCAGTGTTGTCTGCCTGCACCCATTCCTTTCCTCCAGTGTTGTCTGCCTGCACCCATTCCTTTCCTCCAGTGTTGTCTGCCTGCACCCATTCCTTTCCTCCAGTGTTGTCTGCCTGCACCCATTCCTTTCCTCCAGTGTTGTCTGCCTGCACCCATTCCTTTCCTCCAGTGTTGTCTGCCTGCACCCATTCCTTTCCTCCAGTGTTGTCTGCCTGCACCCATTCCTTTCCTCCAGTGTTGTCTGCCTGCACCCATTCCTTTCCTCCAGTGTTGTCTGCCTGCACCCATTCCTTTCCTCCAGTGTTGTCTGCCTGCACCCATTCCTTTCCTCCAGTGTTGTCTGCCTGCACCCATTCCTTTCCTCCAGTGTTGTCTCCT
>NC_056744.1:1723946064-1724015721 GCF_019279795.1 Protopterus annectens | reverse complement strand
GCTGAGGAGTGAGAAAAAGTGTTTGACCTACTTTAAGATGGTTGCATGCCAGGAAAGAGCACTACAGATCCAATGTTTGCTCTGAGAATGTTATTGGAGACCTACAGAGAAGGTCAGAAGGAGTTGCATTGTGTCTTTGTAGACTTGGAGAAAGCATATGACAGGGTGCCTAGAGAAGAGTTGTGGTATTGTATGAGGAAGTCGGGAGTGGCAGAGAAGTATGTAAGAGTGATACAGGATATGTACGAGGGTAGTGTGACAGTGGTGAGGACTGCAGTGGGAGTGACAGATCCATTTAAGGTGGAGGTGGGATTACATCAAGGATCAGCTCTGAGTCCTTTCTTATGTGCAGTGGTGATGGACAGGTTAACAGATGAGATCAGACAGGAGGCCCCGTGGACTATGATGTTTGCAGATGACATTGTGATCTGTAGTGAGAGTAGGAATGAGGTTGAGGAGACTCTGGAGAGGTGGAGATATGCTCTAGAGAGCAGAGGAATGAAGGTCAGCAGGGCTAAGACAGAATATATGTGTGTAAATGAGAGGGAGGGTAGAGGAATGGTGAGGATGCAGGGAGTAGAGTTGGTAAAGGTGGACGAGTTTAAGTACTTGGGATCAGCAGTTCAGAGTAATGGTGAATGTGGAAGAGAGGTGAAGAAGAGAGTACAGCCAGGGTGGAATGGGTGGAGAAGAATGTCAGGAGTGATTTGTGACAGACGGGTACCAGTAAGAGCGAAAGGGAAGGTCAACAAGAGGGTAGTGAGACCAGCTATGTTATATAGGTTGGAGACAGTGGCATTGACAAAAAGGCAGGAGTCAGAGCTGGATGTGGCAGAGTTAAGGATGTTAAGATTTGCACTTGGTGTGACTAGGATGGATAGGATTAGGAATCAGTATATTAGAGGGTCAGCTCATGTTGGACAGTTTGGAGACAAAGCAAGAGAGACGAGGTTGCGTTGGTTTGGACATGTGCTGAGAAGGGATGATGGGTATATTGGGAAAAAGATGCTAAGGATGGAGCTGCCAGGTAAGAGGAAAAGAGGAAGGCCTAAGATAAGGTTTATGGATGTGGTGAGAGAGGACATGCAGGTGGTTGGTGTGACACAGCAAGATGCAGAGGACAGGAAGAAATGGAAAGAGATGATCCGCTGTGGCGACCCCTAATGGAAAAAGCCGGAAGATGATGATGATGATGATGAGAGATATATACATATATATATATATATATATATATATATATATATATATATATATATACATATACATATGTACACATGTCTGAACACCCTTTGTGACACAGAAGGGTTCCAAAGGAACTGACGTGTACACAAAACAGAGGCATCTCCTGTTTTATAACATTTAAATCTTAATCAGTTCACCAGAGATGAGATGGTTGTTGTGTATGTAGAGTTTGGGGTGGGGAATGATGGCTAAGGAAATATACCCCAGGGATTGTGGAGTTTGGGTGGGGGAATGATGAGTATGGACATACACCTCGGCAACCACTTCTGTGTCACTGCTCGACAGTGGCACAGGGAAATATCATACCCAACTGTAGTAGTTCTTGACTGTCTATTCTTTTCTATTCCTAACTATGTAATAATTTGTAGACTCCACTCACCACAGATGACTACCATGGTGTGCAGCATGTTAAAAGACATAACACATGTGTATGCCTGGCTAAATGGTAGTCACACACACACACAAACACACTTGCCAGTATTGTGCATACAGGTCTTGCCTATGTAAAGGTAACTAGTAGAGTGGTATGCAGTTGGGGTTTGTGCCACAAAACTCATACAATTACACTTACTCTGATTCTGCTTCTGAGCTGGGTGACATCACAGGACTGATTACTTGCAGTGCGGAGGGGGAAAAGGGTGGTTTAGCAGATGACAAGGATAAAGGCCAGTGCAAAAGTTGGTTTCTCTTTGGAAAGCAGCAAAACCCGCTGTCATGACGGGATGAAGACATAAATACACACACACACAACTACACTCAGCCATTTGCTGACACACACACAGTTGCCAGTGGTGGGATCAGAACTCCTGCCTATCTACAGATCACTATTACAGTACTATGCAGTTATGAGACACACCACAGAGATTACACATTTCAAGGCAGTCAGAATGCCCTTCTGAGATTGAGGACAACAACAGGGATACTGACAGTTAAGATGTCCATAGCTGTAAACCTGTGTGTTTAAAGTAGGAGACAATTACAACCTGTATGCACAAACAAGACACATCATCTGCAGGTACAACATAGGTAGGGCTGAGAGGTATAGTTGTAGCACAACAAGCCCTGAACTGGAGTATGCCCATCTGTGGAATGGACAACTACTATCACTATACAGGGTTACAGTGGTCATGCTCATACAGATAGAATCACAGGACTTGTTTGGATGCATTGACTCCAATTACACAAGGTGACAGTGGGCATGCTCATACACTTAGTAGCACAGGGCTGTTTGGGATGCACTATGACTACAACTAAGCAAGGTTATACTGGGCATGCTCTTACACTTAGAAACAAAGGGCTTGTTTGGATGCACTGACTCAAATTACACAAGGTGGCAGTGGGTACGCCCATACACTCAGTAGCACAGGGCTGTTTGGGATGCACTCCGATTCTAACCACAGAAGGCCACAGTGTGCATGCTCATACACTTACATGTACAGAACATGTAATGGACTCCCATTGCAAACACACAGGTTTACAGCTGTGTACACCTTAACTGTCAGTATATATGCACATCATACAGGTTTACTACAAGATACCTGTATGTGGCCGTAAATGATATATCTGTGTCTGTGCTGTGTGATACACATGCATACAAGTACATGAAGTACTGACATATATATGTGAAGTATACACAATCATGCATGTGTGGAAGTGACAGACAATAGGTTAAATGGGACACACAGGTGGATGCTAACAACAGTATGTGTCACACACATTGCTGCCCCGAAAGGCATACATTGATAGCAGGTTGTGGACAGTGACACTATACTTGGAACAGTGGCATGTGCAAGCATAATATGTGAGCCCCATTGTCTAATAGTACTGAGGTGCAGGTGTCAAGATGACCTCTCCCGGCTGTGTTAGTAGTTGTCATTATTAGCAGGACCGCTACACTAAGTATATCTGACATTGGTCATTACACAATGTCTGCTGGTGTCCGTCACCTTAGATGTAGCATTTGATACCAAGCACATTACTGCCACTCGCAGTGATGTCATGGTATGAGTGGCAACTGCTTGACCAAAACAATGAGCCGATGTCCTGCTGTAATTGTGAGGTTGTCCAGTGTCTGTTATTCTGAGATGTCATGACTGAAACACAAGCCTTTGTCACAGAGCACATGCATCCATGATTCAAGGGAGTGTGGATAATACCTAGGTCGCATTTACCCATATAGTGGCATTCCAAGGCAAAAGTCCTAAACACAGAAGTAACACCCTGACACCTACAAGATAATTGCATTGGATGTTTATGCTAACCAGTGCTAGATGAGTGGCTTTCGTAATCCATTTGCTCAGTGTAGAATCTACAATGGGGAATTATGACATCTGTGCAGTGAGGAACACCTGGCTGAAGGCTCTGTAGTGTACAATTGCACTACCACCATATAACTCAGATCCAGACATTGGGCCAAAACACTGGTATGGACCATTCCAGGTGGTGGTGTCCACATATTCATAAAGGCTACTCACAAGTAAAGACCACTACTCCGACATAAGTCATCACAGATGAGTCAGGTAAAGGTGACAGTGGCAAAAGCTGCATTCTAGGTTGTATCCTCATATACATCCACCACCATGTCCTCAGACTACCAACACACATCCATACATATGGTATGACATAGTATGGTAGAACACCAAATAACCTTTTATTGGTGGACTGTACCTAGCCCTACATCAACTGAGCAAAGTACCCATGTACTTACACAGCTGCATAATGTGTTATGTAATGCAATAATACCAGCTTTTGTAACCAGGTCAGTTGTACACATACCAGGGTCCCTCAAATGTTGTCAGTATTAACACAGTCAACTGTTGCTGTACACCAGTAAACAACACCCTCATGGTTGGATATGACCTAAATGTATCTGCCCTGGATATGTACATCCCACACTCGTACAACATAAATGAAAATACCATAGCTGTTGTTGTCCTTTCTACATACAGGTGGCTACATTCATTACACACATGCACATAGCAGATATGTTCATGACTGCTGAATGCTAACAGTACATAAGGTTTGATATCTGTGTTGACAGAGGTAATATTCCCTCTCTACTGGTCACCCATGACACCTACCATATCATACAACAACCCGTGTGGCATGTATGTCATTAGACATGTCCACCTAATGCAATGCCTACAAACTTACCCAAATAACAGGATCATAGAACCTACACACATGGCCTGTATTGACAGACTCAGGGAAATACAGCTATGCTCTGTATGTTCCTGAGTAGTTATAGGTGATATGTCCATGACATGTATAGCCATGTGTGTCCACAGCTCCTACATATACCTCATGTCAACAATTGCAAGTCATGCATGATGTGTGCTGTCTGAACATTAACCTTATTACCACAATAGCCAGAATGTGCTGGGGTGAGCTGTTTACAAGCCACAGACCTCGCTCATGCTTAAATGAGTGTAATGCATAGCTCAAACAGAGCACATTGCTGGCACTCTTCCAGTAATCATGAGGTGTGTGTGGCAAATATGAAGTACTCACTGTTGACCATTACAGTGCCCTGGCTTCACTGTGGAACTCTCAAGTAACAGTTTGTGGGATCATGACGTGGAATATTGCTGTGTGCGTGTGTCTTGCTGATATGTGCTGTTGGCATGAATGTACACTTGGCTACTCAGTGAAGGTGCTTGTGTGTCCTACCAGTGCATGAATACAACATCCATTATGGTGTAATGCTCGGCTAGGTTTCACACATGGTGTGGGGAAGGTGTGGAATGTATCCTCTTGACCTGCTAGTCCACTTACTGATGGAGACTGCATATGTGTACATGTATTGATGTGTGTTTAGATTCCATGTGTGTGCAGTGTCTGATGTTTGAAGGTGACTGTTGTCTTAGTACATCATGGTGTTGGAATGCAGCCTCAACATTGCCAACTGTATATGGTGATATGCTCAAAGTACAGTAAGCTGTACTTTAGGTATGGAAAGATGTTTGGATATAACTACTAAGTGGTGGGGCTACTTTGCAGATGAATGATTACTAAGGACAGCTCACAGGTGTGTTACAACCATTCCTACAATAACCTGTGTAACTGCTAAGCTATGGTTCTGTTAATTGAAGTGGAAGACACACAATGTAGAATGCAATAAGGGTGACACTGAAGGCAAACCTCTTGTCACCTGTAACAGTAACACCTCCCCTGTGCATATATTGTGCATATATAAGCACAGTTGGCAAAGGAAAGAGTCAGTATGCTTTGTAGTGCATGTAATAGTGCGGTAACTCTGTAATACCTATCATGAGATAGGCAGGTGTTTGATTCACAGTGCTGGCATGTGTGGGTGTGTGTGTGTGTGTGTCCATATATGTCACATATGGTGGGGAATGCATCCCAAATGTTTTTCACTCTCCTGAACACTGTGGTAGACATCAGTACAGAGTAAAGTATAGAAAGAAAGGCGTAGGCAGGTGGTTGAATCTCACATATGTCAAGTGACTGTATGTGTGTGACATAGGTGTATATCTTTGTGAATGCCACAGTGTGTGTGTATGTGTGTGTGTGTGTGTGTGTGTGTGTGTGTGTGTGTGTGTGTGTGTGTGTGTGTGTGTGTATGTATGTATGGCTGTCCGGTCCCTGGAGTGAGGCTGTATTTTACCATAGTGAAATGTTATGGCCCCCTCCCCCCATCCACTCAATGCAATCTAGTATCCCTGTTGATGTCATCAATCTTAGAAGGGCATTCTAACCGCCTGTAAACATATACACCCTGGGGTGAGGCTTGTTGTTACATAGCCTACTGATGATCCCCCCCTCCCTACATACACTCACTGCAATCTAGTATCCCTGTTGATGTATTCACTCTTAGGCCATTCCAACTACCTGTACATGTGTAATCTCTGTGGCACATCTTGTTCATAGGTTCATAGGTTAGTACTAAGCTAACTGCTCTTGCAAGCCATTTTAAGCCTAGCCAATTATCCCTTGTGAGACTCAAACCCTGCACCTTGTGTTTGTAAGGCAAACACCTTAACCATTAGGCCACCCTCCCAACCAGTTGCGTAGTACTATAATGATGATTTGCACATAGGCAGGGGTGCTCATCCCAACACTGGCAACCGTGTGTGTGTGTGTGTCAGAGTGTGTGTTACTGTGTCTGTGAATCCCTGAGTGTGTGGGTGTGTTACTGTCTCTGTGAATCCCTGAGTGTCTGGGTGTGTTACTGTGTCTGTGAATCCCTGAGTGTGTGTGGGTGTGTCTGTGTTTGCATCCTGTCACGAGAGCGGGTATTACTGCTTCCCAATGAGAAGCTACTTTTTCCACTGGCCTTTACCCTTGTCATCTGCTGTATCACTCTTTTACCTCCTCCCCGCTCCAGGTAACTATACCTGTGATGTCACCCACTATGGATGTGACGGCTCTGAACTCAGTAGTTTACTACACAGCTGTCATGCTCTTGGATCATTAGATCAGAAAACATAATTGAAACTTGGGAGATTATAACTGTGATGTGGAAGCTACAAAGTGCATGCAAGTATTGTCATACAGACCTGTGAGTAGTCAACATTTACATATGGGACACTAACCGCAAACACTGACATCTCCCGGCACATGCAATTACACCTGAAAGAGGATGGCAGAACATCAAGATCAACATGCAGTTACTGTTACACATGATACATACTGTCAGACGAACAAATGCATTCTAAAACTGTAATATATGGTATGTCTGCGGCCTGTCAAACACTACTCAACAATATTAATCTACAATTGTCTTCCTAGTATGTTCACCCTGTGCATCAGACCATATGAGCATGTCTCTGCACCGATGGTGTGGATGACAGGGATGCAGCACAGGCATCATCATATGCACAGGGTGATAATGTTTGCCAGAGGCCTAGGTTGCATCATTGGATGACATTTATGTGTGTGGGTTAGGGCCTTTGATATCAATGGGCATGTGTGGATGCTATGCGTGTGTGTGTGTTGAGGTGCCCTACATTTGTTTCTGGTGTGTGTGTGTGTGTGTGTGTGTGTGTGTGTGTGTGTGTGTGTGTGTGTGTGTGCATGCACACAGGTCTGGCATGTGGCTGGCCTACACTGGGGTATTATTGACAGCGGCAGACTGTACGGGGCAGGTTTCATAGTTCACGGTGTCTGGCCACGGCCATGTGATCTGCTCTTGCCAGGGGTTGCACAGGCACTATCAGGCAGAGGTCCAGATTGGGTACTGTCTGATGACACATGTCCACTGGAACTGTGTCCTGTTGGGACCATCCAGGACCACATGCACATGGCCTGCTGTGTCCTGGTGTGGACAGCACAGCACCAGCTGCACTGCTGCTGGTATCACCACTATGGGAGCGGGCATGTGAAGTAGCATGTTCACGTAGACCTTCAACAGGTGACGTAGCTGGCCTATGTCCACGTGCCCGACACCTCACTCCCACCAGATGTTCCAGCACAAACATTCCATGCTCAAGGATTGACATGTCTCAGTCAAGGACTCCCACCATGTCACCCAATCGTCTATCCAAAACATCTGCAAGATGATGTTGAGCATTTGCAATTGCCTGGATGTTGTCAGTTAAAGAATGGACAGCAGCCCTCTGAAGCCTCAGACTTTCTCTATTGTGCCATTCAGCACGTGCCTGTGCCTCCATTACAGCCTGAAACATGCATCTGGTGACACCAGCTGATGTGCTTTGTCCTGCAGGGGCATGTTGGCCTGTGGTCCTCCTACAAGCAGCACTGGGCACATGCCTGTGTGGGACATCACCGGTCAGTTGGATGGGATCATGGTGTGCAGGCAAACCTTCCATAGTCTCCACACTTCCCTCCATGTGACCACATGCCAACTCTCCTTCCTCTATGGTCACTGGTGATGGGGTATGTGTAGGCAGGAGAACTGTGTGCAGGGATGAGAGGGATACAGGTGGAATGGCAATCAATGGCACAAATTCAGCCCCTGACAACCCTGCCTGTGCCTCAGTCATACTTTCATCATCAATGCTAGAGTCTGTGGGGACACTAACATCAGGTGAACAGCAGGAGGGCAATGCACCTACATCAACACCTGTGAAGGGCAGACAAGAACTGTACATTACAAGTTATACAGCACAGACACAGAAACACACACACACACACACACAGACACACACGCACACACAGACACACATGCTATGGCACCCGATGGCATGCAACATACATGTGATATGACAGATGACATTCAGCTTAGACACTTATAGTGGTAGTTATCATACATCCCTGAGTTGCACACAACAGCATGCATGTATTATAGCAGAAGGCATGCACCTTACACAATTATAGTATTAGTTAGCATACATCCCTGTGTTGCACCATTTGTGTTAGTAGCTTATGCCCCATACCTGCAACACAATGCATGCACTATGCACCGTTGCATGCACTGCCATGTTTTGTGTAACATACTACACATGTTAACAGACCATCGCTGACCTTTGTACATTTGTCACTGATGCTTTGTATTGGCCACTGCCCCTATGTTTGAAGAGGACATGTGCAGAAGGGTATGTTGAGTGAATACTATGTTTGCCTAGGCCCTAGCTTGCATATCTCCCCCAAAGCAGTGCATGTCTGTTCAACATTATTCTGCCTACCCCTGAGCTGAGTCTACAGACAATGTGCATGTGGCTGTACACACATGTTTGACATGGCTGTCCCTACTTTGCAATGGTGCCACAGACCAGCACAGGTTAACAGTACACCAGCCTGATGTGTGGCATATGACCTTGCCAATCACATGTAGTATGACATATCTTCTGCTGACGTGTTGAATGACATGCATACATGTGTAACACAATGGTGTCCTTTCAAATATACAGTAAGGTAATGGTATCCCAATGCAGGGATGTGTTATACTAACATGGACCTTCAGCTGATGCAATGTTGTCAGTCCACCCTACAAATATGCAGTGACATACTGCACATTGAGCTGATGTGCATAGCCATTGCAGGGCATCATGTGGCTTCATTATTGCTATACAGTGTGAGTTACAGACACAGTTCATAGCCATGACTGTGTTCAGATACAATACATATCTAATGTGGAATGTCACCCCCGTCACTGAGGCGTATGCACACTAAACCCTAATGTGGAATGTGTGTCATAGGTCACTGTAGGGTATACAGATGACACCCTGCACATCTGCAACCATATTACTGATGCCTAGCAACTATGCCCAGACATGGCTAACGTAGCAGTACTCCATGTCCCACATGCCATCTGTGAACCTCACACACATGAGGAGCAAGCATGATAGTGATGTCTGACACCAGCAAGGTGAATGTACTGTATCTGTGGCCTGATGTGGTTGTATGTGTATGTTGTGCAACACATGTATACATTTGGATACTGCATAGGTAAATACTTTCATGTCGTGACACACTCAAGATGTTCAAGACATGTTATGTGGTGGTTTGATGTCATGCTTACTCAAGCTGTGAACAGGCTTGTATGATGTTTAGTGTTTCACATCTGCAATATCACCATTACACAAAGGCCATAGTTGTATTGTGTCGAGCCAATGTACAGCAGGGTGTACACACATGTACATCACTTCTACTGTGCATGTTGCTTCATGTCTCTGGCCATCCTCCATGGCCATGCGTACACATGTTTTGTCCAATGGTTGTGATGGGCATCTATTTCACATGTCAGTGTTACCCCATATGACATACACCCGTAGATGTCATATGATCCACTGATGACAGGGTTTTGCAGGCAAAGGGTGGTATGTTTGGGATGTGAGATATGATTTGTAGGATAGTTGAGCAGTGTTGCAGTCAGCCCACTAAATGTCATGGACATGTCAGATAGCACATGACATTGTGTAACATTCATAGCAAGGGTATAATCCACAAGGGTGAATCCTGTGGGCTGGTCATACTCCAGCTCCAAAACATTTAGAGTGTGTGCACACATATGCTCTCTGTATAGTACTGTTTGTGTTCCCCACATGTGTAATGCTGATCTGTAGTACATGTCCCTACAGTGAACCACAACTCCACCATTGTATTCACAGCTGTCCACACATCTGGCAATGACAGTTTGTAAGGTTTAGTGTAGATGTTTCATATAGTCTTCAATTATTCCACATTGGTAACCACTGTGATGCATTGCAGGTCTGACCTGTATATATTAACCGGGCCACCATACATTATGTGTATGTGTGTTAAATGGCCACATGGCAGATAGCATGCAACTAATATGATCTGTGCACTATCAAGCCTGGTAAATAATAACAATCTCACCTGGAACAGGCTGCTGTCGCTTCAAAATGCCAGAGGTACCTAAATAGGAGTGTCACAGCAGTAAGATCATTATCCACACCTGTGTGATAGCTACAGGGTGCAATGTGCATGTTAGCACATAAGCCAGTACAATAGACTATACTTTGGAGTATGCACATCTGTGCATACATAGAGTAGCAAACTATAGTATGTGGCATGTGTGCATACATGCCTTGCATATGATGTTACATTACATATTGTACAGTAACACATATAACTATATGATATTTAGTTGTGTCATATGTGCAGTAGCGACTTACCAGGCAACTCCAGGCTCGGTGGTTGTGAGACACCCACCTCCACAATATCAGCTAAAGCTTGTGGATGGATGTCTGCAGGTGTCTCCAGGTTGGCCAGTAGTTCCTTGGTACGTGTGAGTGGGGGCTGGGTGAGTGGCCCCCCACCTGTTGCACCTTGTTCCCTGGTGATTGCATTAGCATGCTGTTTCGTCTGTCTTATGAGGTCGGAGCAGTGTCTGCACACCTGTTGATAGGTGCGATTGTGGCCACCAACATCATTTACCCTCCTGTGGTGTTCCTCCCACTGGGAATCCCGCTGCTGTGCATCCTGTGGCACATGGCTGAAGAGTGTTTCATGGTTGTTGAGGAGGTATGGAATGAGGACCTCATCCTCCAAGCAGGTGTATGGTGGCAGCCTGGCACATGGCATACCTGGAAGACATAATGATGGAGACAGGTCACAGTAACTCAGAGGGAGGTACAGAAGTACAGCTGAGCATACATGTGTATCACATTTATTAGGATTACAAATATGTCTTTTCAAATCTACATGACACTAACATCACTGACATGTTTAACTCACACACATTTGACACTTACTGGTGATTTGATGTTATCACCATATATGTGTGTGTCAAATGATGACATTGCTCATACTCCATGTGGATGTTGTCTTGATGTGGGCATATCTGTTTGCCTGTACTGGTGTCCTTACCTATCAACACATGCCTGGATGTGTTCACATTAATGCAATAGACCTTAATGCTGTGTATATGTCACATATATAGTCATACACAGCCTTAAGGGACGTGAGCTGTGACCCTGCAGACTTGCTCACGGAAAGTTTTATATGTATGTGTTTTGCCATATACATCTACATGGCACTGTACAGCTGTTTAGCATCCTGCCATGTATTACCTGTATTGCACATGTGAAACACATGTGACAATGGCTAGCTTGATGGTATTTGCAGTGTTGGATATCAACTATAGCATGTATGGTCATAGTGAACTAGTAGGCTATATGCCCTGGGCCATTTATGAGCCTAGGCTGAAAGGTTACCTAGCTGTAGCCAACAGACAGGTAAGTTTCAGTGGCCAGTTCAAGCAGTGCCACAGAACTGATCCATAGAGTTACTGATATATTTGCCATGCGGTCATCACACCATGTCTCAAAGAGGGTCAATGTGCAGCTTTGCTGGACAGGGATACATAGTATGGCAGGAGTATGTAAAGTGTATGGGACAGGAATCTGTCAGGCATGTTGTGATTCTTCTACTAGAAAGGTGGATGTCCATGAAGTATGTGTTTATTTAAAATCAGGATGTGTAAGTGTAGCATGTCCAACATCTTTGGGTTGGACATGGCTTTATTCAGGGTAGGCATCATGCTACATAGTGGAGCTAGGGATTGGGAAGGCTGGTGTAGGCCATCTGAATATGGCCAATAACCCTAAAAGGAAATATGTGATCTATTGTGGGTCACTTGAGTGTTGAGTATGGCTGAACAATGATCTCTACATTCATGGATGGCACCCTGTCATGATTAGGGGTGCCACTTATGACTACCTGACTGGTGTGGTGAAGTAACTATCAAAGGAAAGACTACTGTCCAGCTGCATCCCATACACACACAGTTTCCATTATGTTGACCGCTGCCTAGGTGGTAGTTCATGGGTACAGGGTTTTTAACATAGGGGATGACAATGCAATACTTAGCTGTCAGATTGTGGCTATATGTCATAGGTTCATAGGTTCATAGGTTCATACTAGGCTATCTGCCCGAGGGCATTTACAAGCCTAGCCCATAGTTTTGTGGCTTACGCCACCCCTTTAGTATGGGGAACTGTACCCATTATTTTGCTGTGCCTCTGTCGAGCAGTGACACTGAGGTAATCCCTGGGGTATATCTGCGATCTCCCATCCATTGGTCAAGATTTCTCTTGAACAAGGCCAGCGAGGTGCTCTGCCTCACATATACCGGGATTTTGTTCCACAGCATAGGGAGTCTTTGGGTGATGAATCTATCCCTCCAGCACGTCCTATTAATAGCCGTGTCGAGGTTTAAGTCTCCCGCCCTTGTGGCTCTGACGGATCTAGATTTTTTGAGGTGAAGCATATTCATCAAATCTGGGTTTGACATGGCCTTGTATGTCAGGCAAAGGTCACCTCTGAGCAAGTGGCGACTGAATAGAGCTGGAGTTCTTTCAGTCGGGCAGCATAGGACAGATTTTTGAGACCCTTTATCCTTTTGGTGAGGAACTTTTGTGGCCTCTCCAGCTGCTGCAAGTGTCGGGACAGATACATTCTGAATGGGGCATTGTACTCGATCATTGGTCTGATGAGTGATGAGTATAGGGAGACTATGACCTCCCTTGATCTAGATGTGAATCCCTTCATGATAAGGTGGGCAATGTAGAAGGTCTTCCTAACTACTTTAGCTACATGGGTGTCGAATGACAGGCTACTGTCAACCTGGGTCCCCAGGTCCCTGATAACTTCTTCTGTGCTCAGTGGATTGCCACCTATATGGTAGCTAGGGGTAACCTTGTTTTTCCCGAAGGGTATGACTATGCATTTTTTGGCATTTAACTTTAGGCCATGGCTCTGGCACCAGTTATCCGTTTCTGTGAGACCCTTCTGAAGGATATCTGTGTCAGATGTGTTTTCGACTATGGCCAGTTTGCAGTCATCTGCAAACTTTGTCAGCCATAACCCTCCTGTGTTTGCTTGTACTTCGGAAAAGTAGATGCCAAACAAGAGTGGGCCCAGGACTGAGCCCTGTGGGACACCACTTGTGACAGGCTTTTAGTCAGACATGGCGCCAGCAACTCTGACCCTGTGGGTTCTGTCACTCAGCCAGTTTGCAACCCATCTTGTGATGTATGGGTTAACATTTAAGCTGATGAGTTTTTCAATGATACCCGAGTGGGGTATTGTATCGAAGGCCTTCGCCAGATCGAGGTAGGCTGTATGGACTGCCTTTCCTTCATCAATGGCTTTGGTGACTGTTTGAAAAGTCGACCAAGTTTAAAAGGCATGATCTGCCTTTGACAAAGCCAAACTGGGTTGGATCCAAAGTCTGCAAATTCCCTATGTCTTTATTTATGAGGTCCATTATGATCCTCTCCATGGCTTTGCAGATGAGGCTTGTCAAGCTAATGGGCCGGTAATTTCCAGGGTCGGTGGAGGCACCGCCTTTGTGAAGTGGGACCACAGTTGCAGTGCGCCACTCCTGGGTGCGTAACCAGAGGTGAGACTATGATTAAACAGCTGTCCTAGCTGTGGGTTTAATTCCTCGTTGAGTTCGTGGAGCACACAGCCGGGGACACCATCAGGTCCCATGGATGCTGTGTTTTTCACTTTGGAGAGAGCAGTTCTCACTTGGGCGTTAGAGATGTTTGGGGGGCTGCAATCGTTTGGTATAGATATCTCTCCTTTTGGGGGGGGGGGAGAAGTTTGCACTGAACCTGTCAGCCAGTATGTTGGCAATGTCTGTAGGATCAGTAATCTTCACATCATCTTCACACATCTGACCCACAATGGCCCTTCTATATGTTTGACTGCAGCACTCATTGTGTCAACTATTGCTCCTAGTTCATTGTCATTTCCAAACTTCAGTAGGCAGATGCCTTCTGTGTTAGTCTCTGTGGTATAGATAACAAAGAGGGGGAGTACCAGAAAATAACCATGTATTACTGTAGCTGACACTGGTTTGATGTCCATGTATTAGTCACACACCTTCTGTAGTGTTGGTTCTGCCAGCAGTCCAGTTGCCAACCACTCATGTGACATATGAATATATACCTAGTTTACTAAGTGTAGCTGGAACACAGTATGGGTGATGGTGTCCTAAGACCTGGCAAGGTCATGATATGCTGTGTGAATCAACCTTACTGTCATCTACATCTGTACTGACTACATCAAATAAGTTGATCAAGGTTCTTGGCCTTACAGACCAGACTTAGCAGGGTAGTAGTGCACTATTTCCCATTATCAGTGGTGTCTCCCCCTTTGTGGGTTGTGATAACTGTTGCTGTGCACCATTCAGTGTGTATACAGCATCACATGAAGCTATGATTGAACATGATTGGAGAGAAATTTGTTCTGACATTTATGTAGGATACACCTTGGGATGTTGACAGGTCCCATGAAAGCTGTATATATGGCTTTAGAGAGAGCAGCATGTACCTGCATAGTTGTTATTACAGGGGATCTGTAGTGTACATGGATATATAAATATGTGTACCTGTTGGGGGAAGGTGGGAGTGGGTTTAGGTTCTCCAAGACCCTATCTGGATGAACAGGTGCTATTTCTGTAGGTGCAGTACTTCTCACGCCATAGTGCTGTGAAGCACTGCAGGTCTTGTTGTTGCCATTACGATTCATGACACAGCTGTAGAATGCTCTGTGGTTGGCCTCATAATATGTGGCTGATTAGTTTCACAGTAGCTTTGTGTGGTTTTATATGGTGTATCTGCATCTTACTGAGGCTGACCAGGGATCACCTCCACTCATGTGTGTTCATTCTTGCAACAATTACTATCTTCTGTGGTACAGTTTAAGGCAGGGTACCGCCAGTTTGCTTTCTTGTTTGTGTTTGGTTGAATCTTGGTTCTGTTTCAATGGCACAATCACTGCACTTATGTGAGTGCTTAAAGTGCATTTGTATAGGATTCAGCATTTGCACATGCACTGTCCATTTGCATGGGTGCCATGACAGTCACCACTTCACTCTTAATAAGCATAACATTGGCTTTGGAGACTGACTATGTGTAGCATACTGTTAGCCCTGTTTGTGTGACTATAGTGAGCCAGGTCATTGGGGTTGATGAAATCCAACATGTGTTGAGCACAGGTACAGTTGGTACATGAGGAGTCTTCCCATTTTATAATGGGATAGTTGAGAGTAGCCATTTTTATGGTTTTCTGTCTCAAACCTAAAAGTCCCCATTACAGCACAATATGACAGTTGGGAATTCTGAGGCATGGTGGGTGATCTCTTGCAAGGTGCAATTTGGATTCCACTTTGGCACAAAGGTAGTTACTCAACATAATCCATCTGAAGTTATGCAAGTGCAACTAGCGTGGGTGTGTACATATCCTTCAGGAATATGGACACACCTGTGGCCCATGTGCTCCAATAAAGGATAATGGGCAAGAGGTGAGGTATGTGTTATAACATGGTTATGCAGGGGTGCTCTCCAGAGAGTTGAACCATATCTCAGTCACTGCACAGATATGTTCTCCATGTTAAGGATTGACATAAGTGAGTCCATATTGAGTTTCCGAAATGTATCATTGAGTAGCAAGACCTGCAGTTTATTGCTTTGTTGTCCATGTTACAGCAGTGGACTTTCACATGAACTTTGCATGATGAAGGCACTATAGGGGAAGCATGAGCGCTAGCCGGTATCCAGATTCCCAGGGGTGAAGGTGCAGATCCTGTCTGGCAAAGCATCATGGTCTGTCAACCATGTTATCCCAGATAGAGAGATACTGGATACCCTTTGAATTGCACCAGTGCATTATGCAATTGTGGAATACAATCCTTTTATCCATGTACTGCAGTATCATTCTGGCCAATGGCAGAATGCTACCCAGGCCTTGGTTATACCTACATGGGCTTTAAGACCTGCCAGTTCCTACATGTGTGTTTCCATGCAGTCCAGGTACTGCATCACAGGTCCTGCACAACAACATGGAATATGCCAGAGCCATGTGTATAGTTCAAAGGGTGGTCTGAGTGTATGGGTATGTGGTTAATCGTGGCAGACAGGCAGCTGACAGTATGTTTGCCCTCATATAGCTTGGTGTGTAACATAGTGCTAGAGTTTGCATTCACAAATGAGTACTGTTGGGCATGTTTCCGGCCACGTGTTCTGAGGTGTGGCACAATAATGCAAACTATGTCATACAGTTTGTGTATTTTGTTGTCTGTCTATTCCATATTGGGAGGTCACTTGCTTGGCCAGATACTTAGAAGCCTCTATGAATGTGTGTGATTTCTGGTAGTATGTGTGGGTATCCTTACTGTGTTCTGGTAAGAGTATGTGTTGGTTGTGATAATGAGATGCATGTGTTAACCTACACCTCAAGACTGTCTAGTCCAGTCATGGCTGTAGACTGGATTGCCTTCCAGCTTACCCCTGTAGCTGTATCCCAGACAATGTGTGGGGTGTGGTGTTAGGTGGGTTTGGCAGTGTACATGGCGTAGAGATTACATTCCCCCAGGATGGCCACATACACAAACTGACTTTAGTAAACACCAGTAGCTGTCTAGTGGACATGCCTGTATGAGCATTCAGTACTACAAGTACCAAGCACTGTACTTAGTTTACTTATTGCTTATGAAGATGTTTTAGACAGTGATGCTCACAAGTAAATATTTGTGTTATGGATGTGACAACACTGGCTATTACAGAAACATAGCAGCTACCTTTATCAACAATCCTCCTCTGAGGAGCACATCACATCCTGATAGTTGATTACAGATGATGCAAGTGTCTACAGGTCTGTATCCTTTTCTGGGTGTATATACTCACATATCCACCAGAACCATGAGCTCTGCTGGGCACAGACACCCACTCCCCAAACAGAGTTATGTATCAATAGACTCTGCTGCCACTATCAACATGATCAGGATATAATCAGATAGTGTAAGCCATCACCTATGAAGCAGTTATTACACATGGGCAGCAGTCTCCTACATCTTACACTCCTACTACAAATGTTACACTGGAGTTAAAGATGATATGTAACCTGTTTCATTACCAGTACTGTGCACAACCTTACATACAGTATTTGCAAGCGACTGTTAGGTTGGCAATGAGAGGCTAGGCTACACAAACCTGAAAGTTCTATCAGTGTGTCTCTACTCTCAGTATCCACTCTATATGTAGGTGTGCACATAGCCATTTGGCCCAGCCCTGTAACAAGGGTCACAACACATTTGCATAACATGTACACATGCACAGCTGTTATTGCTTGCAAATGATACTAGAGAGGTGGATATTACATGTGTTATGTGCATGGATGGTTACCTAGCTCTTCCAATTATCTTTGCTATCATGCTGCTAAACTGTCAGATGAATACAAGTCATATGTATCCTGTTACTGAGTATTGTAATTGCCAATAGACATAACTAATGTTTGCATAGCATAACAGAAATGATATGTAAAATGGAATACAGATCTGCCTAAAATACTGTACATTACACAGTTATTGGCACAATATCCCACAGTGCAAGCCATATTTGCACAGTAAGCCCATCTTTGACATGTTCATCTTACTTATACACCCATACATATGTCTACTGTTACAATATATTGACATATACTATCCCCTGTTATAGCACATACTTGTTGGACCAACCCTGACACTGACAGTGGCTGGAAGAGAATTGGTGAGTTCCAAGCCCATATATATCATCCCTTGTGGTGTATGAGGCGTTTGCCTTGTGACCTACAGCAGTACACACATAGAATACTACAAGCATTACTACTGCTCAACAATATATCGCTACAAGATAGCTATTTCCACTATATGCATTGATTGCACTGTAATTCTTACAGAACAGGTATTACATACACACAGACATACTAAATGTTATACATACCTTCTTAGTAATTGGAGGTGTTATTGACTGGTATATTGCTCTTTTTCGGTTTGTGTTTCAGTATTTTGTACTGTTCTACAGGTAGATACAGATGGTTTGAATTTGTGACAAGGCATCCTTTTATAGTCAGAGATCAGTAACATGTGCTATTCTCATCACCAATTGGTGTTCCAAAGTAGTTAATTACATGCACATCAGCTGTGCAGCTACTGCCTTAGCCAGTACCGTGGCAACAGTGGAGTATAAATGAGTACTCCACTTGGGCGTTGTCCCCTTGACTTACTTGTGAGGAAGACAGGCTGGAAGTGTTGTTTGAAATCTATTGCAACAGCTGTATGGTGGCAAACATTAATATATTGTGTGTAATACCTAGAGGATTTGGTCTAAATGTGAGTACTGCTGTTATATTTCTGAATATTGCTACTTGTGCAGGGTTTGCCTGTACCTAATACTTCTGTATATGTTTCAGTCTGGCCAGGATGTTTGACCAGCTCAAGCCTGCATGGCTATGCATATAATCTTAGGGGGTTTACAGTGTGCTCACCAGACATCTTTAGTTTGGTGTAAATGTGTATCATACTGTGCTGATAATCAGTAATCGGTAACACTTCCTGGTCTAATTACTTTTCAACCCTCTGAAACGGGGTTGGTTCAAACAAACCCTGTAACATCAGCAGCTGTTCCATTGTATAACAGCAACTATTTCACATAGGGCCATGTTAGTGTGTCTCTGTCTAGGTATGTTAAGGTTCCAGCAGATGTCGTACAGTGGGTGAATAATTGGTTATGGTATAACAGTTTGTATTGTTGTAATTAGTTTGGGTGTGGGGGAGATATTGGTGGGTGTACATAGCAGATGCAGGTGTGTAGGAACCACTTTTATACATATTCTATATGTGTGTGGGGGTTCTTTCCCTATGTGAACACCTATCCCTTAGTGGACTAATACTATGGTAATTGCAGGCTGATTCATTAAGGCACTGTTAAATGCTTCCTGTATAGCATGCAGGTACTGTTAGTCCTTGAATCCTTTTGGCAATACATCAGAATGTAATAAAGTTTTGCTAAATGAAAGCTGTCCGTGTATTTCTGTCATGGATATTTGCAGTCATTGTAGTTTTGTTGGTGACTGTGTCCATAGAACATATTTGTACTAATGTATTGGCATATACTCTTCATATGTTATGTTCATATTGTTTGGGGGGGGGCAGAATGTGTGATTGCTATGGTCCATGTTATACTCAGATTTGAACACTTCAGATGCTGTATGCACACATGTATGTATGTATGTGTGTGTGTGTATATATATATATATATATATATATATATATATATATATATATATATATGTATATGTATATAGATATATAATATATATTATTGCATACGTTTATATGTACCTCCATAGATGAGTAGTTGTTTTTAACCTATCTATATATCTACATATATATGTATATCTCTATATATCGACATGTATCTATGCATCTCTCTCTCTCTATCTATATATATATATATATATATATATATATATATATATATATATATATATATATATATATATATATATATATATATATGTGTGTGTATAGCATACACCTTTCATTGGGTACATGGCAGTTTGTCCTATTTCCACACAATCCTCCCTTTTGTGTTTTAACCTGTCTGAATACGCAACTGGCATAGGTACATCTCAGGTAGCTTAGTGGTAGGTTACTCTGAGGATGGTGTATATAGCTGCGGGTTCTAATCCTGGAAGGGGTTATTATTTTACCTCTCAGAGCAGGCACTGGTAGGGAAAGTGTGAATAACGCACATTTAAGAGGTTATAAGCAAGTTTGCCTGTGGTCTGCACAACGTTAAGCAAAGGTTAAACCTGTGAAGCACTTATCCATTTAACCGTGTTTAAGCACTGCTTACCATAGCGCAAACCCGCTTACAACTGGTTAAAAGTGCTTTAATCCACCTGCATCCAACATCCCTTATTCTGGCCCTCAAAATAAATTAACAGTTCTTGAACCCGGGACCATGAACACCACAGTCACTGACTTTACCACAAAGGCATCTGAGATTTGTACAAATGTTATGGTGTTTAGAATATACATTTTACTACGGGCATTCCTCACTGCTGAAAACAAATGTGACAGTCAGTTGGTGTACATATGTATGATACATGTTAATGTTCATACGTTTGTGGAATTAGGTGTTGCAATGTGACATGACAGGGTGTATTATGGATGTGAATGGTTCTTGTTTTGTGTCCTTTTTATATTGTCCCCATACTCCATGTATACCCCTCCAGTTCACTTATTGAACATCCAACCCAGGCTCTCCTTGATGCATAATTTCATTACCCATCATTCCTCCACCACCCCAATCTCCACATGCACAACAACCATCCCTTCTATGGTGAATTAGGTTAATATTAACAGTTATAATACCAGAGCTGCATGTGTTTTGTGTACACTTCAATTCCTTTGGATTGCTTCTGTGTCACGAAGTGTGTTCATAGATGTTTATATATATGGCTATAGATGCACCTGTATGTGTGTGTATATATATATATATATATATATATATATATATATATATATATATATATATATATATATCTATATATATATTTCTATGTGCCGACATCACTGACATGCATATATATATATATATATATATATATATATATATATATATATTTCATATTAATTTGTAACAGTTATACATATGTAGACTTGTATATGTTGATTCACAAACTACAGTACATTACAATGTACTGTACATATGTACACAAATTGACTGTCCTATTTGTGATCAGTACTGTGGAATGCCTATAGTATAAGGTGTAGTCTAAAGACCATGAAACATGTATACAGCTCAGATGGCTTAGTGGTGTGCATGGTCCAGGGTTCAACACCTGCGATGCTTTAAAAATGTTTTGTTCTCCAGAATAAAGTTCATTTAAGCAGTTGTAAGCATGTTTAAAAGTGTTTGTGTGACATTAAAGCAGGAGTTAAACACAGTTAAACAAACTTTAAAACATATAATCTGTGCGCACAAAAAAGGCCACATCTGCTAACTACTCAGGATATATACATTTCAGTGAAGTAACATCTCACTATATGCTTACATAACATTACATTCTCTGTTGACTTTACTGTCCAGCACACATGGGTTTATATGGGTGTTTCAGATGTTTATTATACTGAAGAATACTACCTATATATGCAAGCTGTGGTTAAGGTATACTTTTTAACATGATTAACATCCCTGACTTTATTGGGATTTGAACCTCGAATGCACAGATACTATGCAAATGCTGTAACCATTACACTATTGACATTAACGCTGCTTCTGCCTATTTAATATTTAGATGATTTTTGTGTGTAAGCTAGGCTAAGCAAAGGGGGGAGGTGCCCAAACCCACTGAGCTTCACTTTCTCTTGAAATAAAAACATATAACAAATGAAATGAGAGACTATAAATTACATTCCTAACTATATTAGGCATAGCCCCACACTGACACACTACAAGGGAAACCTTGATATGTGAATGGGTAACAGAATATACACCCCTGGGATCATGTGTCCCAGAACCATACAGCCAGGGGGTGGGGGAGCCCCTCCAGTTTTATAGCTGCAAGGCCTGTTAGGGAAATTGAATGGTGTTGATTGTTCACGTTAACATGCCCTCTTTAGATCAGTAAGTGCCCCCATCACCCTCCACCACCCCAGTCTTCAACAGCTTCTGGCAACTCTGCCTGGTATCACTTCATTGGCTATGCTTGACAGAGGCTCAGTTACGTCATCAATGGTGCGGAGAAAGCCAACACACTGTAGCTATGCTAATAATTGCCCTTCGGCAGATAGCCTACTACCTATTTCTGAACCTCTAAAGTGCAGGCCATCACAGCCATAATATGTGAATAAACAGAGCTTTCATATCACAAATATACAGTGAAAAAATCACCATGTAGTCAGAAAACAGTTAAGTACAGGAAGAACATACAGAACACTGATACTCAATCACTCCAAAAGCCAATCTTGGAAGCTAGAAGACTTGTATATGTTTAAGGCTTTCTGTTGATTACTAGTAGGTTACCTACAGGAAATATGAGAAACAAGCACAATTTGGAAACATGCATGTAACAATACCATACCAGCCTATGTGTCAGCCTTAGGCTTTGGAATACTGGCCAAGGCTATTGGCGCCCCCATGGTGCCTTTTTTTAGGACATTCTCAAAGGTGATTCCTACCTCTGTAAACAGCACAATAGCAGAATCAATAAGGGTTATGCCACTCAATGCCAGGGGTTGTGATCACAACATGCACGTACTCACAGCACTCCACAGTATGGACAACGTCAACATCTGTGCAGTAACTGAGGCCTGTTTTAAGGCTCCTGAGAGCACACCAGCGCTACTGGACTACAACCCATACACACATTTCGGCCACAGAACATGGACTGACAGACATGGAGGAGGTGTATCTATATTCATCAGGGATACCTACACCTCCAGGTTAGTGGGGCAGCATGATACCTCGGAAATCATCCATGTGCAGCTAACATCAGCCACAACTGCAATGCAAACTGTGGCCTGCTACAGATCACCCTCCATGACCCAGTACCACCACTTCACCTACATGGAGACAGTGGAAAACATGACAGTCCTACCGTACACCCTGGTATTGGTCGATGTCAACTACCCTACCATTAACTGGGAAACTTACTCAAGTACTCACTTCCAGGCCCAGTGTTTCCTGGAATTTATCACCTCATATGTCCTGTATCAGATGGTAAACTCCTTAATGAGGGGAGGAAACATACTAGAAGTGGTAATCACCAACATGGGTGACAGGTGCACCACAGCAGAGGTAAACCGGTCACTGGTTAGATCTGACCATGAACTATTCACTGTTTCCACACCCAACCATCTTCCCCACCCACGGAAACCACAGTGTATACCTTTCCTACAGCTAAATTCACAATACTAGAGACAGGGGTGGGGGGTTTCACAGCCCCCACGCTAAGGGAAAACACTGCTCAAGATACAGACAGATTTACAAACTCACTCTATAAGCACCTACAAGGATGTATGGATTGTGCCATCACTGGTAAACCAAAACTCTCTCCTCCTAGACAAGGACACCAGTCTGGAGGACCCCTGCAATAAACAGGCTATGCAACAGAAGTAGGACAGTAGTCCAGAAAAACAGCAAATCCCAAGAAGGGAAGACATCCATGACCAGTATTAGTAAGAAACTTAGGCCCCTCATGAAATCATCCAAGGCTAACATCAACAGGAAAATAGGCAAGGATTCGAATGATAACCACAAAGCCTTCTTTGGCTATGTCAAGGATCTAAGTGGTAACACACAGATTTGCACTGTGCCGGTGCAGTATAGCACCAAATATACTGACCCTACTGATATCGCCAACATCCTTGCAGATATATTCAGTGCAAACTTCACCCGCTAAAGAGCCCACAACAATACCCAAATAGTACAGTATCCCAGACATCAGAGACACACAGGTGGAAATGGGCCTCTCTAACAGCAAAACACAGCATCATTGGAGGCAGATGGTGTCCCAGACTGCATCTTGCAAACACTACAAGACAAACCAACCCCCCCACCTAATTAAGCTTTTTAAACCTCAGCCTCTCCACAGGCTACATGCCCATACAGTGGCACGTGGCAATGGTTATTCCACTCCACCAAAGTGGAAACACAACTGACCATGGTAACTACCACCCAATAAGCCTGACTAGCGTGGTCTGCAAAGCTATGGAGTACATCCTCATGGCACTAATTAACAAAGACATTGGTAACCTCCAAACACTTGGCCCAACCCAGGTCAGCTTGGTTGAGTGCAGTTCATGCCTACTGAATCTGTTTGACGTCTTACAGACAGTCACCAAGACATTAGATGAGGGGAGAGGTGGTTCACACATACTACCTGGACCTTGCCAAGGCTTTTGACACCATTCCCCACTCAGGTATTATTGATAAAGTCACCAGCCTGTACATAAACCCATACATCACAGGATGGGTTGCCAACGGGCTTATACACAGAACCCACATGGTACGGCTAGTGGCCTCCAGGTCCAACTCTTAACCAGTCACAACTGGTGTCCCACAGGATTCAGTCCTGGGACCCCTACTGTTTGGCATATACTTCTCTTCTCACAGTTCCAGTGCATAGCCAGCATCCCGCACCAGGTGGCCATAAGGGATGTCCCCCTTGGCAAATACCTGATACAGCTGTGAGGCATGCCAGATGTGAGAGTCGTGATAGCTTTCAGGGCTGCCAGCACACACATCCATGATAATGCCCTGGGCATTGCACACAACCTGGCAGTTGACGGAGGGGTATCCCTTGTGGTTTATGTAGCGTCTACCCTGCTCACCAGGTTTTGACTTGATGTGTATGTGCGTGCAATGTATTGCACCCAGTACCTCCGGGTATTCTGCCACACGGTGGAAGAGACGCATATTGCTAGCCAACTCCTCCTGTGTTCGGGGGGAGTATAAGTGCTCATTGGCATGTGGTAACATGGCATCCAGGAACTGAAGTCCACTGGATGCTGATGCCTTTGAGATCCCCATGATATCCCCAGTTGGCCTTTGAAAGGTACCTGTAGCTAGTATTCTCAGGCTTACACATACCTTTGTATCAGTTGGGATGGGTTCCCCTCTGTTCTGGCTGTGAGGCGTGGCCGGCACAGCTCCACAGGTTGCTGTAGGGTGTCCCTGTCTACCCTGTAATCCTCTATCTCCAGATCATATAGCCCCTTGTAGGTTACTCTGGGTCTGAACACTCTTCCACTCCTCTGGTGCCTGAGGTGGTTGTGTGCATCAACCTCCACACCACCTTCAGTCTCCAACACATGCTGGTGGATCAAAGCTACGGCAGCCCCTAACATGTACATACTAAAAGTTCCCCGTCTGTATACACCAATGGTGCAGAGTATATGGGAATACACAAGTGTATGTGAGGTGCTTTCACACTTTATACTATTGTGCTATGGATGCTGCTCATGTCATTGGGTGTGTATCAGCAATTCCAGCTGCAGGGTATCTTAATTATGGGTTTTACAGTGAGTACTGCAAGTATTGAGCCTTTAGTGTGGAGTTATGCTTGCCTGCCTTTAATAACCTGTTACCCTTTAATTCACTTTTAAGACTAAGTAAATAACGAACTGGAACGTAATGAGAGCAAGGCTTCTAAAATCAATATTCAGGTTTATTTGGACAAATACAACGTAAGTGCTTTCAGCAAGACCAATGTCTCACCTTCCTCAGACAAATAGCAAAATTACATTTTAAAACCATATATATATATATATATATATATATATATATATATATATATACGTCAATTAAAAAATCCAATCACAGTAGTGTGCATTTATGCATATACGTGTTTCCAAGGGAACCTTAAGGAGGTAGAGAAAAAATGTGGTAATTTAAAGATATAATTAATCCAAACTTTGATAAGCTTAAACTGCCATATATCCAAATATATCACATTAATAAAAAAATAATAAATACATAAATATACATATATACAAATGGAGATATGTGCTGGTAAACACATTAAGCATTAATTACTTCCATAAAGAATTAAATTAAATTGTGAATCAAAAGTTGTAATATATGTAGCATTGTGTAACTTCTGCAAAGCATTTTACATTGGTAAAACCGAGCGTAAATTAAAATCTAGAATATATGAACATCAGTACGCAATTAGTAAAAAAGATGTCAATAATGCTTTGGCCAGACATATTTTAGAGAATGACGGGCATAATTTCTCCTTCACAATTTTACAAAAAAGGGATTTAGATACAAGGGGTGGTCTCTGGCAAATCCAACTTGAAATGGATGAATTATTATGGCAGGTGCGTACTAGAGCTAATGTATTTCCTGGTATTAATGAAGCTCTATCTATTAAACCAGTGTTAAAATGGCTTTCTTATAATAGGTAATACATACCAATTTCCTCGTAATATGAGGACTTGATTTATATAAAAAATAGGCATAATAACCATGTAGTAGCCTAGTCCCCCCTTTTTTGTATCTATGCCAGAAATTATTATAGGTGGTTGTCTAATTTTGACAGGTCGGCCCATGGTGGTAAGCTTGGATACATAGGTACAGGAACTGTCATTTGACAGGAATATATTTAATTTATTTCTCCTAGTGGCATCTACTTTTGTATATAATTATAGTTTTAATATGCAGTACGTAGTAAATAATTGTCATATGTTAAATAGTACTACAGTTACTTATTCTGTTTGTATTATATTTCTGAATTATGTATACATTATTGGTTTTAAACGTATTTAATGCAGTTTCTTTATGGAAGTAATTAATGCTTAATGTGTTTACCAGCACATATCTCCATTTGTATATATGTATATTTATGGATTTATTATTTTTTATTAATGTGATATATTTGGATATATGGCAGTTTAAGCTTATCAAAGTTTGGATTAATTATATCTTTAAATTACCACATTTTTTCTCTACCTCCTTAAGGTTCCCTTGGAAACAGATATATGCATAAATGCACATTACTGTGATTGGATTTTTTAATTGACGTATATATATATATATATATATATATATATATATATATATATATATATATATATATATATATGGTTTTAAAATGTCATTTTGCTATTTGTCTGAGGAAGGCGAGACATTGGTCTTGCCGAAAGCGCTTACGTTGTATTTGTCCAAATAAACCTGAATATTGATTTTACAAGCCTTGCTCTCATTGCGTTCCAGTTCGCTATTTACTTAGTCTTGTAGGTCATGTTTTGTGAACTTAATTCACTTTTAAACCTGGATTCCCTCCCATTATCAGGCATGCATCGGCCTGCCGTCTTTCTTGTTTTGTACTTTTCCTACCCAGTCATGTGTTGCAAAATGTGTCTTGTAGCTGATATACTGAAAATCTGCTTTGTTCTGCTATGACACTTTACTATTTTCTTTGCAGTACAGCCCCTCCCCTTTCCTGTTCTGCAGGTAGTTGCTTGCAACCTTGTTAGCTGTTTTCAATGGCCCACTGTAGGTTCCTAGGTGTTAATTAGTCATTTGTACTCCAATTTCCCTGCTGCAGCATTTCCTTATTTCTTTCCTATATCCTTCCTGTTTCACCTCCAGTGCATGCTGCGCAAACCCATTTACCAGGTTTAAGCACGTTTTCATCTCCGTTCACATGCATACTTGGATACCTTGTGTACTCTCAGCTAAGCAAAGCTATAGCCAGTTCAACACACACCTATCCTGCAGCTTTACTTAGCTATGGGCATACTGGTTTAGCAATGCTCCAATGTGCTTACAGCAAAGGTGACACACCCCTCTCTTGATGTCATTTTTATCTCAAGGGCACACCTCGGTGTTATAACGCTACACTGTGAGATGCATCCTTACAGCAGCAGGGAATCTGTGATTCACTATTACTCCTCTCATTTGCATGACATTGCCTACTAATTCCTAGCTACCGCACCACTGTCACAGCCCCTTAGCAACACTTGCGCCATGGTATGGTGTAGCATGCCTGCCATTGACTTTTATGGGGAAATCATGATATGTGTTACATTGCAGTTTTATTCTATATTTTTCTATTTTCCTTGCGATCCTGTTTGCGCGCCGCTGCCCTGCGCTTCCACTTCATGATAGTGCGAATAAAAATATTAAATGTTAATTTTATATTTTGTACATGTTGTTTTATGCCAATGGCTATATATTTAGTCATTGCCATGTATTAACAATATAATACATGTAATAAAACTACAAAAACTACTACCACTATAAAAGGCTCACTTACTGTGTCCAAAGTAAAAATTCCAGCAACAAACGAATAGGAAGACACAGAGACAGCTGATATATCCAGTTCAAAACTTTTACTGCAGGGCAACAAAACACAAGCACTTTCACCAAACAGGCATCATCAGGTGTATTACAAAAGCACTAACAAACACACCCCTATTTATACATCAAATGTCACATGATACAAATTCAAATTTAAAACCACAAATTTAAAGACACAACACATATAAAAGACATATAAATTTAATTTAAAAACATACATAAATAATGCATACTAAAACTATACCTCAATACTAATAACTACCTTCTTAGGGGGCCTCTTCTTTAATTTGGGTACTAGTGGAACTGATTCATTAAGCCCATGTCCTACATCAGCCCTAAACCTCACTATCCATGAGGATTCCAAATCCTCGGTCTTTGCACATATATCACCCTGCCTCACATTCTCATAAACCCTAGAAATTACTAAAAATTTAAAACCATGACTAGAGTCAGTGCTGAAAACATGCTTCGCCAATGCACTAACCACATTGCCTTTATTCATATGGTAGATATGTTCTCTTATGCGTTCTCTGAAGGGACGGTCAGTCTTACCTGTGTAAAGCTTTTTGCATACAACGCAGTGAGCTAAATAAACAATATGTGAAGTACCACATGTAGCTGCTATTGTGAAATTATAACATCTACCTTGGTCGGGGTGTTCAAATTTTGTACACACCAGTTGCAATGACCACATGGTTTAGTTCCAACTGAATGAGAATTCCTACTTGCATCCTTTGGGTAACACAACCTACTTCTCAGTGACCTACTGTTCTTATATAAAAAACACGGCACTTCAGGTATGTGCCTAGAGATATCATTATCAGTTCTAAGGACACCCCAGTGTTTTTTAATGATATCCTTGTAACAATCTACATCACTAGTATAAGTAACTTTAAACATCAAACCAGTGTTATACTTACTTTCTCACCTCCTAACAAACTCACTATTACCTGTACAAAAATATGGTCCAGAAAGTAACACCGTCTTTCTTTCTTTCTTTGTATTTATTGATATGTCAACCTACCCAGATATTTTTATTCCTTTTTGTTTTATCAGTTTTTAATGGTTTAAGCTAGGAATGTACTCTGATGATGCCCCAGTTGATGGGTGAAAGCGCTTAGTATCTTTTGGTTCATAGACTGTGGATTTTATGTTTCTTGTTGGTTTTACATTTCGTGTTTTCAATTAAAGTATTTTACAAAGAGCGGGACTCAAGGTTGCTGTTCCTTTCAGCTTACTAGTTTATCCAGCAATTTATAATAAAAGAAAAATAACTGTAGGGTAGAAGGTGATAGATAAAGCACACTTTTTTTAAAAAGATGAACTTGATCTTCCTTTTAAACCACAGTTTGCTGCACTTATGTTTATGATTCTTTGAGTAGATTTGTTATCTTTCATTTGATGCAATTGAAGCATAGCTGTTAAGTGTTTGGAAACAAGAAAAACTTGTTTGGTAAGGCAGTGTTCTAGACCGCACCCCAGTGGTGGTCCATCCACACCGATGGCACTACTCCTGAGATGGGCATATCTCAAAGAATGCTTCCTCTCTGAACAGTTGAAAGAAGTGCATGTTGTTACAGGCTTTAACACATTATCTGAGCAGTGCTCATCAGCCTGTACATTACAAATAAAGAGATGTCCTCAGAATAACAGCAGCATTGAGAGTCCTACTTTAATTTTAACCACCTTTTTGTTGTGTGATACTGCAAATGATCATTCCACCACTATATTGTTTTGGAGAATATGGTACTTCAACAGGGATACTGCTAGTTTTTTTTTCCTGTAAGCCATGAGTTTTTATACTGGTGAGGATTTTCCACAGATTTTTGAAGTTTGTTCTTCAACCACAGGAAGTGGATTTACCTCCAGGATTTGGTTTGGAAGGCACTGTTTGTTTGGCTGTACCTTGGTTACAGGAGATAATAGCCTGAATTATCTGCACTATCTACTGGTGAAGGAACTGTGTGTTTCAAGAGACGAGACGTTTATTGGTGCTTATGCTAAGTCTATTTTCAATGTGCAACTATTTTGTTTAGCAAATGGCAGTCAGTGTTTTTGTTATAGAATTTGAAAGCAGTATTGGTAGCACAACAGGTAACATACTTGTATTTTGGTGCAGATGGCTGTGGGTTCTACTCCCTCACTGTCTAGATGGATTGCTGATACTGTGCTGCACTTTAGGGGGAAGGGGGTGCTGCACTCCTTAATGTATTCTCCTTTGGATGAGATGCCCTTACCTCTCAACCTCTTAGTGCAAAAAATCTGGACAAAACCTGACATAATGGGGGACAAAGGCCCAAAAATAAGGACAGATTTTAAATACTGCTATTATTAACTTAGAAGGTTGAATACCAGGATTTGTCATAGCATGCATTTTTCTGACAGTATGAAGTCTGAAACACAAATGTATATCATTATTTAGTGACTTCAGTCCTCAGATCATCCCAGTAATTTTCCAGAAAATAAGTTTTATGAGGAACATACCAAACATATGCGGCAAAAAGCTGGACATTCTGCAGAATTCTAGACAGTTGAGAGGTGTGGAGATGCCTAATAACTATGAACTTGTTAGTTTTGCCAGCTATACCCTATTGTAATATTACTAATTTTTTAAGTTAACATAAGCAATTAATTCTTTGAGGGCAGCAGCTACTGAATTTGTAGATGAAACACTGATATGTAAGTTGTTTACCAGTAGCAACCACTTCATTAATTACAGATCTCTTTAATGTGGAATTACTCAAAGGACTTTACTTCTGCGGGTATTATGACTGCTATTGATGGATTGCAATGACAGTATTTGCCTTTCTTGTTACTTTACCCCAATCCATCTTACACTGTCTTCTGTCTACTTTTCACCATTGCTAACCATTGCAGCCATCACCCTGCCTTGGCATTCATCCTCTACTCTTGCATCAAATCTCTAACAGTTAGCATCCTAAAACTGTCATCCCATTTTGTATAAACCCTCAGCAATCTTTAAAATATTATCTGTCTGTTTGCATAAAGTCCTTTAACAATTGCTAATTACTTTACATATAAATGGTCATTATGTATAAATAACCTGAACCTTTCTGCACATACTATATCCAAGCTGGTTTCTGCATAATACCTGTTAGCTCTGATATGCATTTGTATTCAGATCAGACTTGTTAATTGTATGTCCAAACTTGTTACTGTATTACCTGTTTCCTCTGTATGTAATTGTATTTGTATTTGTATCAACTTATTAACTGTATGTGGAGCTTTACTTCCTGGGCCTCCATTGAAAATGGGCTCACCTAGGCTCAGTGGACCTTCCTGGTAAGCAAATGCAATGAACAAATAAATAAGTCTGAGTAGCCTTTTGTGGTTGAAATCTTCTGAAGTGGGTCATTTTGTAATTATTGGTTCATGCATTTTGTTTCTTTGCTTACTGAAAAAATGTTTAAAACTACAAATTTAAAATACATTCTAACAAGTGGTGCTGTATTATCCAAGGAATATAATTTAATGCAATTAGAAGGTCAGTCAAAGAACACATACATGTATGCACAGTCCTAAAATGTGAGTAAGGAGACTCTGGTGATTTGCCAGAAAACCACAAGTTTATAAGAAACAGGACAAAAATATGAGGCAAAAAAAATCTGGCCATTTGACAGGTATGGAGCAATGCATCACCCAGCCTAAGGCCCCACTTGACCATGATCTGGATCTGCCATCAGGAATAGTATTAGGTATTATGCTTGTAGGCACTAGATGAGCCAGTTATGGCTCTGTTTGTAGGCACTAGTTGAGCCAATTATGGCTCTGTTTTTAGGCACTAGAGCTGGTTATGGCTCTGTTTGTAGGCATTAGATGAGCCGGTTATGGCTCTGTTTGTAGGCACTAGATGAGCCGGTTATGGCTCTGTTTGTAGGCACTAGATGAGCCGGTTATGGCTCTGTTTGTAGGCACTAGATGAGCCAGTTTTGGCTGTTTTTAGGCACTAGATGAGCCGGTTATTGCTCTTTGTAGGCACTAGATGAGCCAGTTATGGCTCTGTTTGTAGGCACTAGATGAGCCAGTTTTGGCTCTGTTTGTAGGCACTAGATGAGCCGGTTATTGCTCTGTTTGTAGGCACTAGATGAGCCGGTTATGGCTCTGTTTGTAGGCACTAGATGAGCCGGTTATGGCTCTGTTTGTAGGCACTAGATGAGCCAGTTATGGCTCTGTTTGTAGGCACTAGATGAGCCAGTTATGGCTCTGTTTGTAGGCACTAGATGAGCTTGTTATGGCTCTGTTTGTAGGCACTAGATGAGCCAGTTATGGCTCTGTTTGTAGGCACTAGATGAGCCAGTTATGGCTCTGTTTGTAGGCACTAGATGAGCCAGTTATGGCTCTGTTTGTAGGCACTAGATGAGCCAGTTATGGCTCTGTTTGTAGGCACTAGATGAGCTGGTTATGGCTCTGTTTGTAGGCACTAGATGAGCTGGTTATGGCTCTGTTTGTAGGCACTAGATGAGCTGGTTATGGCTCTGTTTGTAGGCACTAGATGAGCCAGTTATGGCTCTGTTTGTAGGCACTAGATGAGCTGGTTATGGCTCTGTTTGTAGGCACTAGATGAGCTTGTTATGGCTCTGTTTGTAGGCACTAGATGAGCCAGTTATGGCTCTGTTTGTAGGCACTAGATGAGCTGGTTATGGCTCTGTTTGTAGGCACTAGATGAGCTGGTTATGGCTCTGTTTGTAGGCACTAGATGAGCCAGTTATGGCTCTGTTTGTAGGCACTAGATGAGCTGGTTATGGCTCTGTTTGTAGGCACTAGATGAGCCAGTTATGGCTCTGTTTGTAGGCACTAGATGAGCTGGTTATGGCTCTGTTTGTAGGCACTAGATGAGCTGGTTATGGCTCTGTTTGTAGGCACTAGATGAGCCAGTTATGGCTCTGTTTGTAGGCACTAGATGAGCCAGTTATGGCTCTGTTTGTAGGCACTAGATGAGCTGGTTATGGCTCTGTTTGTAGGCACTAGATGAGCTGGTTATGGCTCTGTTTGTAGGCACTAGATGAGCCAGTTATGGCTCTGTTTGTAGGCACTAGATGAGCCAGTTATGGCTCTGTTTGTAGGCACTAGATGAGCTGGTTATGGCTCTGTTTGTAGGCACTAGATGAGCCAGTTTTGGCTGTTTTTAGGCACTAGATGAGCCGGTTATTGCTCTGTTTGTAGGCACTAGATGAGCCAGTTATGGCTCTGTTTGTAGGCACTAGATGAGCCAGTTATGGCTCTGCCTGTAGCCACTATATGACCTGGTTATGGCTCTGTTTGTAGGCACTAGATGAGCCAGTTATGGCTCTGTTTGTAGGCACTAGATGAGCCAGTTATGGCTCTGTTTGTAGGCACTAGATGAGCTGGTTATGGCTCTGTTTGTAGGCACTAGATGAGCTGGTTATGGCTCTGTTTGTAGGCACTAGATGAGCCAGTTATGGCTCTGTTTGTAGGCACTAGATGAGCTGGTTATGGCTCTGTTTGTAGGCACTAGATGAGCTGGTTATGGCTCTGTTTGTAGGCACTAGATGAGCCAGTTATGGCTCTGTTTGTAGGCACTAGATGAGCTGGTTATGGCTCTGTTTGTAGGCACTAGATGAGCCAGTTATGGCTCTGTTTGTAGGCACTAGATGAGCCAGTTATGGCTCTGTTTGTAGGCACTAGATGAGCCAGTTATGGCTCTGTTTGTAGGCACTAGATGAGCCAGTTATGGCTCTGTTTGTAGGCACTAGATGAGCCAGTTATGGCTCTGTTTGTAGGCACTAGATGAGCCAGTTATGGCTCTGTTTGTAGGCACTAGATGAGCCAGTTATGGCTCTGTTTGTAGGCACTAGATGAGCCAGTTATGGCTCTGTTTGTAGGCACTAGATGAGCCAGTTATGGCTCTGTTTGTAGGCACTAGATGAGCCAGTTATGGCTCTGTTTGTAGGCACTAGATGAGCCAGTTATGGCTCTGTTTGTAGGCACTAGATGAGCCAGTTATGGCTCTGTTTGTAGGCACTAGATGAGCCAGTTATGGCTCTGTTTGTAGGCACTAGATGAGCCAGTTATGGCTCTGTTTGTAGGCACTAGATGAGCCAGTTATGGCTCTGTTTGTAGGCACTAGATGAGCCAGTTATGGCTCTGTTTGTAGGCACTAGATGAGCTTGTTATGGCTCTGTTTGTAGGCACTAGATGAGCCAGTTATGGCTCTGTTTGTAGGCACTAGATGAGCTGGTTATGGCTCTGTTTGTAGGCACTAGATGAGCCAGTTATGGCTCTGTTTGTAGGCACTAGATGAGCCAGTTATGGCTCTGTTTGTAGGCACTAGATGAGCCAGTTATGGCTCTGTTTGTAGGCACTAGATGAGCCAGTTATGGCTCTGTTTGTAGGCACTAGATGAGCTGGTTATGGCTCTGTTTGTAGGCACTAGATGAGCCAGTTATGGCTCTGTTTGTAGGCACTAGATGAGCCAGTTATGGCTCTGTTTGTAGGCACTAGATGAGCCAGTTATGGCTCTGTTTGTAGGCACTAGATGAGCCAGTTATTGCTCTGTTTGTAGGCACTAGATGAGCTGGTTATTGCTCTGTTTGTAGGCACTAGATGAGCCAGTTATGGCTCTGTTTGTAGGCACTAGATGAGCCAGTTATTGCTCTGTTTGTAGGCACTAGATGAGCTGGTTATTGCTCTGTTTGTAGGCACTAGATGAGCCGGTTATGGCTCTGTTTGTAGGCACTAGATGAGCCGGTTATTGCTCTGTTTGTAGGCATTAGATGAACCGGTTATGGCTCTGTTTGTAATTGACTTTAGATTCTGATGCTAGTCCACAGTCATGAGATTCCTTTGTTTTCCTGCTGCTGTTTTTTAGTTGCTTTCATAGCTTTTAAATATTAACCTTGATTTGAATGTTTTTTTTCCTTTTTTCAGTTTAAGAACCTTATTCTTTTCCTTGTATGTTTTATTCATATGGGTGGAACACCAACCTGGTTTATTTTTAAAATTCACATTTTGTTTGAATCTGGTAAGGACTGGCAAATCAATACATTTATCTAGGTGAGCATGGGGTTTGTTTGGATAACTACTTGCTGTATCAGTACCTTGGGTAATACAGTTAAACTTGAATTTTAAGACTTCATCATACAATTGTAGAAGGTTTGTACTTCTGAAGTCTTTTAACTTTGTGGTGTTTACATCTAAGTGTTAGAAAATTTTGAAAGAACTGTTACCAGTTTGTGATCAGGTTTAACAGGAAAAGGGTTACCAGGATAGTTGATACTGATGACACGTCCAGGTCAAGAATATTTTGTGGGTTCCTTAGCAGTTTGTTCCCGGGAAATTTATTTATACAATCAAAAAATTGAGGGACATAATTTACAGCTGGGTAGTTAAAGTTGTCTAGGCTAATGAAATTCCTGTTGATTTGTAGTTCATTGAGTATAGGTTCCTAGATTAGTACTAAGCTAACTGCCCTTGCGAGCCATTTTAAGCCTAGCCAATTATCCCTTGTGAGACTCAAACCCTGCACTTTGTGTCTGTAAGGCAAACACCTTAACCATTAGGCCACCCTCCCAACTACATTTTGGAACCTGACATAGTTTTCAGGGAACACAGGGGGGTCCTGTAGCATGCTAAGATCTGATATGTGTTTCTTTTTAATGTGGTTTGGATCTCAATCACTTTGGTTTCTGGGTCTCTATGGTTCTGCTTAGAAGTGGTGTGGCCTCTAAGAAATAGAGATATTCCACCACAGTTAAGATTGGGCTGAAAGGCATCATAGGCAAAAACCTTGGAATGGAGGGTGTGCTTTCTGTACTTTTTATTTAATTTTCTGTAATAGCACACACACACACACACACACACACACACACACACACACACACACACACACACACACACACATATATATATATATATATATATATATACTGCAACTTCAGCAGGGCCTTAACTTGTTTGATATGTTTAATAACATACATCTCAAAGGAGGTGTTCTCAGTAATTAGCCTAATTAGCAATGAATAAAAAGGAATGATGACCCCTTGTGATTTATGTAATACACCCTCTGTAATTATCTGCACTAACTAGGAGAGTGTGTTCACTACTGTTGTCACATGATGATTCAAGGAGAGAGAATTATCCTCCCATGTTCCAAGATCATTGTCTACATTTTCATTTTTAGTGGGGTATTGTCTACACTGTATATGAAGGGAGTAGTTGTCCACCAAATGCAAAAACATTGCACCTTGTTTAATTTAAGCCTGTTTTCAGTACATAACATATTTACAAAGATGAGTTCTTATCAAAGGGTTAGGACATTAGAGGGGGCTTAACAACAACTGCTGCTTTTGTTATCTGCAGACTTAGCTATCCAGAGGTCCTAGTTCCAGGACTGGAGATTAGAAAAGCAAATGCTGAAAAGGAGGGGCCCCAACACTGATACATGGGGAACATCACTAGTTATCTTCATACTATCAGACGAGTCATTTGTGACATAGCCCCACATTGGGTTTAGCTTTTTAGCCACATTGCTATCTATCTAGCTGTCTAACTTACCATGAAGGGATCTATTTTTAAAGCAGTTGGCTTTATCACAATGCCTACATGGGGATAGTGTTGAACGTGTTGACCAGGTCAAGATAGAATGTATGAAAAAATAGCCACTGTCAAGTGAGTGTGAACACCTAGAAGAAATTAACCGGATTCATTAGTCAGGATCTGCCCTTGGTAAACTTAAACTATTGAGGTTCAAGTCAAATAAGATTTCTGATATTACTGTTTATAAGAACTACTACATTGTTATTTTACATTGCATGCATTTGCAGAGGAGGCTTCTCAAGCTAACAGGAGTATAATTCCCCTGGGTCAGGAGTAGGTCCACTCTGAAATATTGAGGGTTGTGTTGATCTGCCTGTTATTGGCAACTGAAATACTTTATTTTAACATCTATTACTGCTGCCTTTACTTTGTTGTGGAGTTGTTTGCATTGGATGAGTGACACCACATTTTTCAAGTACAGTAGTACTCCCATACCCTGTAGCGCTGTCATGTGTTTTTGTTTATGATACAGGAAATTAGTTTTTTCTTTAGTTTATCACCACCTGTTAACTGCAGTGGAAGTTGGAAAGTAAAGAAAACTACAACTAAAGAGTCAGACTGTTGAGTCAAGATCTGAGAACAGAAGCTGGTACAGTTAATCTGCCTAAGTGTGCCGCAGAAGTTGGTGCAAAGTCTTTTGTGTTTCTGGACCATCTGTACTGATGTACTTTTCAGTTTTGCTTTGGTGAGAAAGTGTAGGAGAATAGATGTTTATACATCCTGAATGTCTAATTAGAAAATCAACATGTTGGTACCAAATGTGTGCACCTGTAAAAAGAAAGCTAGCTATATAAAAATGTGGCAGATTATAGAGGGATCTTAATTATTATTCAAAACTTTATGCATTTCCTTTAGCAAGGTAACATAGAACTAGATGTGAGCAACAGAGCAGGAAGCAAAGAAACCTATTCGCAACAGAGACGGACAGGAGGAAATGACTGTAAGACATAAGTATGGACAGGGTTTAAGTGGGGGAGAGAAAGGGTAGGTAGTCTATTTCTTATGCAAAAGACTTCTGATTCTATCATGTGGGGTGTTTAGGGAAAGTACTAGAAGGTTTGTGCTTCTGAGTGTGATTCAGGAGATGGATACAGATAATTTACAAATCAGTGGTGTCAAGGATACTGACAAAATGGTGTCTAAGAGATTATGGGACAAGACAAGCATGCAGGTCAGGAGAACGTGCTGGTCAGAAGGGGGTGAAACAACTGAAGGAATCTAGGGAGAAAATTTAGTTTACATCTGCATGTACATGTAGATAACTGTATACCTATAATTGAAAAGGTGGTGCATAGACCACAGTAGGTCTTTCTTAAACTGAAGGTCGTGTCCCATTTGTGAATGAATAAGAACTGTGTGATGACAACAGTAAGGGTGGAACTGGACTGCTTTGAGCTTTGTGATCTCAGTAGTATCTAGGACTGAAGGTGGGTAGGATGAAGGGACATTACATTGAGACAAAATTATGAAGGTTGACAGACAATGAGAGAGATCAAACAAGAGGTGTTCCCTAAGGTGATGTAATGATGATGATGTAATGAAAGGAAATGAGTGGTCGAGACAAAAGACACTTGGGATATATGTGGTAAATGAGAGTAGACTGAAGGTATGTAATGAGAGAATGCTTAGCCAGGGAGGAATGTCTCACAAATTTTATCGATTGTGTGACTGATGTAGCAATAGAGTCAAGATGGGCAAGGAAATGAGTCCAGCTGTTTAAAATGAACAGGAGGAAGAAGAAAGATTTAGTGAGGCTATACAATTAGATGGGAACATAAGCAGCAGTGGTGAGATAAAAGGTCATGATTTAGAAGAATGAGATGTTCCAGAAAGGATGAGAAGGATGAAAAAGAGAAGGTAAGAGGGAATAGGAGTGACATTTTTGTGTTAGCAGACAAATAAAGATGGGGATAGCTGACTGCTTTAAATTAAGTTGAAGAGCAATTCCAATTAAACTGTTAAGATTTCTGGAAATGTCTCAAAATTAGGAAGGCGTGGTTAAGAATGAAGAAAACAAGAGGAGGAAAAAGCTGTAGAAGTGAGGAGGGGAAGGGAATGGACAGATAGTAAGATGATGCAGAAGGTGTGGAAAAAGATCACTGCTAATCTCATTAGGGGATGAGATCTGTTGACCAGAATAAAACTCATTTTCAGCAAATACCCAAGCAGAAAAGTTCCTGGCATGACTAGACACCGAGGCATTAAAGTGATGCAATTTATGGGTATATCTGAGCACATCTACATGCATGGCAAAGTTTCATTGTATACATCAAACATCCCAGAACTGTAGTACACTACTGTGGCCATTCCTAATGTATTTATTCATTTACTTCAAAACAGTCACTCATCTAAGTTGTGCACAGTTAGTAAAGCTGATATACGTACTGGCCTCCAGTGTGTCTGTATGTGTTTGTTGGGGTGATGCAATGCACTGTACTGTATCTGGCAGAAAGTAGCAGAAATACATTACTGTGGCCATTGCTTTTGTAATTATTCATTCAAATGATCACAATCAAACATGTAAAATGTACACTGTCATTAAAATGGCTATAATTGGCAGGCACATATGCGTATTTGTATATGGGTATACAGTGGATTGATGCTGGTTGCTCAGTATTCATCTGTCAGCAGTGGCCATTATTTTTATATTTATTCATTGTATTACTCTGAGATGTCTGTTGTATATGCAGACAAATTTTCTACATTTGGTGGGCGCAGCTTTATGTATGCTTGTATAGGGATATTGCAATGGATCACAAGCTATTTGTCTGATTTCATTTTGTGTGTGTGTGTGTGTGTGTGTGTGTGTGTGTGTGTGTGTGTGTGTGTGTGTGTGTGTGTGTGTGTGTGTGTGTGCGTGTGTGTGTGTGTGTTTTAGTATACAAGCATCACCAGGGGAAATTAGTGGCACTGTATATGTCTGACACCAATTTGCTGAAATATATTGCTGTAGTCATTATGTAGGCATTTATTCATTCCCTTGATCACTATCAAACATCTGAGGTACACACAGCCATAAAATATATAAGAAACATAATATAATGAGAGACGTTCATCTTTAGATAACTGCTGCAGTAATGTAAGCTGTGTGGGCTGTATTGCACATAGGATGTAACGGGCGATATCCAAAGCCTTGGGGCACCTTCCACATTCCCAAGCTGCTAACATCCTAAACCAGGCTAGAAAAAAATCAAATCATTGGTTTGTTGCCATTGCAGTGCACTACATATATAGGCTTCAAAGGATCAATGTGAGTTATCGCTTCTCCATTTCCAGGCAGATAAATTCCCTTTGGGGAACCCTTCCACATTTTATGATTTTTTACTTAGTGATGGTTTAGTTTGTGGCAAAAGTGTTTAATTTTTTGGTTCATAGGTAAATACTAGGCTGTCAGTCTGCAGACTACCACAAGCCCAGCCAATAACCAGAGGCTAGAACACAACCCTGTACTTTGTATCTGTGATTTAAATACCTTAATCTTTATTGAAACCCCTCTTTGTTTTGCTATTTTTCTTTAATTTTGTGAGACTGGATCAACACATACTTGTCAGTTAACTACATGTGATTACTTAAATTGCTGTTGCTGTATACTTTTGTTTTAAGCATGTTTCTTTAATTTATTGCTGCTTTGTAATTTCATTTATTGTTACTAGGGGTTGGAACCATTGTCTTTTGTGGTTATCACTGTGTTCTTTAGGGAAAACCACTCCTTTGTGTGCAATTTCCTATCATTGACTCTTTCTGGTTTCTCTAACTTTGTTTCAGGTTTCTTTCTCAGCAGAACTTTGAAACAGTCTACTGGTTTCCCAGTTTCTCCTTCCTCTGGACACAAGAAAATGAAAAACATCAAAGGATCTTTGCCAGTACAATAGGCTGCTTCTTTGCCTCAGCTGCTGATGGGTAACTGCAGTGTCTATTTCTGGTTCCTCAGACCATTCATCTTCTTCTGTGAGTCCTTGTGGTGTAATTCCTTCAGCTACTAAGGACCAGGGTTAGCCACATCCTCTGCAGCTGTTTGAGTATCCTCTGTGGGCATGGGAGAACTATCCTTGATGTTTTAGAGGCGACAGTGGAGGATGCTTTTCTGCATGGCTGGGCTAATATGTCCGATTCCGTGGCTGTTGTTTCTACTTGGAGTTGCTCTACTTCTAGCGAGTCTCATGGGAAAAAGAAGCAGAAAAACATTTATTTTACCCAGTTTCCATACCTCTCAATCTCTTAGCTCAAGAAATCTGGACGAATCCTAAAATAATGGGGGGAAAGTGCCCACAATAGAGTCAGATTTTAAATATAAAGTTAGAAAGTTGATAGATTAACACTTTTTATATTAACATGCATTTCTCAGAATGGTATAAAATCTGAAACTCAAGTGTGTGTCATTATTAAGCAACTTCAGTCCGCAGGAATTTGCCAGAAAACCATACATTTTATAAGGAACAAACCAAAAATATGAGGCAAAAATCTGGACAGTTAAGAGGTATTCCTGTTTCAGTTACTTTTCACAGGGAAGATTTAGTGGACTTTACCCCAGGGTTTATTTCAGACTGTTAAACCCCATGCATTAATTTAAAAAAATTGCTTCTAATTCTTAAGATTTCCATTCAGAAGAACAGAGAATACAATAGTAGGGAACGTTTCCTGTTATTTCACCTCAAATAACAGATTCTGATTCTGGAAAAAATAAGTTTTTCTTCTGAATTTACCTCTGAGGAATTTTCTTTTTCTGAAACTATTTCTGAAGTGAATCCGCTCTTTTAGTGGGGACAGACTGACAGTCTAGTTGCCTTTAAAAAAAAAAAAACATACGATTTATTACAACTGGATTTCTTCATCCTCTGCTGTTCCTCCTGTTTACCAGATTTAGAGGATTTTTTAACAGCCTGCAGGATGCCTAACAGCCACCTTTCTGCTTGGCAGACAGGATATATAAAGCCCTCAGTCATGAGTATTTGTTTTGTAATCCTAATTCTAATCATGCAGTGATTTCCTTGACAAATCCTTCTGCTGCAAACCATTTAATGAATTCTAACTCCACCCCTTCAGGGAAGGATGGAAAAGTCTTTGATAGATTTTGGGAAAAGTGTATTTGTTTGCTACTTTAACATTCAGAATTCTCACTTGGCAGACTTGTGTTAAAGTTTTTGGTAGCATCATGTGAGAATGAATAACTGAATAACCGAAGCACAACAAGAACCAGAAACAAGCCTTGGGAGGTTAACAGCAAACACGGACACCACTTTTTAGCACTTTCGTCCACTTTATTTACATGAACTTCATCAGAAATCTCTGACACACCCACTTCACAAATATTTAAAGGCCACTTGAAAAATCACATGATAAATTAACCAGTAATGTGAATCATCAAATCAAAATGCTAATAAATATGTAGTAAAATACATAACATTTCTGTGTTTTCATGTATTTTTCCACAATGATTTTGCTACAAACACTTCCTTTTTATCAAGGGTCCATTTTAATAATGGATTTTTAAGAGTCTTTTAGATGTCTATGGTGGTTCATTCGTGACTTATTCACTGTATTGCCTTTTTTTCACAGTACACATTTAGCTAACAGGTTTGTTTTGCACTGTTCTGTATACATTTTTCTTACCTGTAGCAGCACATGGCAGAGAATAGTTTGGATAAATATTTTCTTGTGAATAAACCTACTTCAAACTCTAGTATTAATAAGACCATGCCTGAACAGTTAATTGATTCAACTAATCCCTTGATTAATGTTGACTTTGAACAAGATGTCTCAAAGGAAATTTGCTTTTCTGACAGTAATGAGAATTTTGAAAGGTTATTCCTAGAAGTAGAGAATGCAGCATAAAAACTAAGAGATTACAATGGCAATGCTTGGAAACCTGCCTACACCATCAGTTAATTCTCAGAGGATTAAGAGTTAAGTGCATGCCAATGCATGCCGAGTTATGGGAACACCCTTCCAGGGCTTCCAGCATGCTGGCAAGCAATTAACTTAGAGGCAAGCTTCAGCTATATTAAATTGCTTCTAGAGTTTTTTAAACCTGAAGAAGAATAATTGACTGAAATTATCAAGAAAAAAACAAGCTGACATGGAACTTATTGATTTAAATAAAATTTGTCGTAACAGACTTGAGACACTACAGAATCATTTAAACCTTTATAAACGCAGATTAAAAGAGCAGAAAAGGAAAAAAATTATTGAGAGATTACAAAGATTTTGAACAAGGCAATGTTTTTGAATGCCCTAAAACAATGCATCTATTGTATTGTATATATCTAACATTATAATGATGGAGCAAAGGGCGGGAGTAAGATTTATACTGCAACTAAAAGATTCAACCATGACAGGAATTTTAATTCATGTGCAAATAACACCAGCACCAAACTGAATTTTGTTGCTGTAGCTAGTACTATAACTATTGCTGATGCAGTAGCAAATATTGAATTTGAGAATCCATCTAACCACAATGAATCTGTATCAACTAGTATAGAGAATGTGGATGCCAACAGCCAATTGAGCTTGAATATTCAAAAAAGCAAAACACTTGAATCAAACACAAGGCGTAGCTCCGGTGTAATAAAGGCTGTCTTCCTGCAGTCAAAAAACTTTCGTTTCACTTGTAAATAAATCCGATAAAAGGTCCAATATTAATATGTTAAACTTTTAATATAAAACTTGCAAAACAGTAATAATTAATATTTAAAACACGGATTAAGCTGCACACATTCCAATTTTTCAGAAACTACCTTTCCACACCATGACAACACAAAAGAGAATGAACAGATCACTAAACAGGGAGAGGAAATGGAAGAAGTCAGTGACATAGTAACCTCCCCATGCTTGGTGTTTAATCTGTCAGATTTCATCCTAAATAAAGACCATATTAAAGTATTGAATAAAGGTCTGTCATTTACTCCAGCTTTTCATTCTAGGCTGAGTGGGTCTGTGATTGACAAATAATTTGGGATAAATGTCTCGCTGAAGAATATTTTTGGCTATGGAAATGTGAAGAATGACATTACTTGTCAGTAGAGACAATACAAAAAATGAGCAGTTTTGTGCCAGTAAACCATCCAGCTATTGATCTATTTGTATGTCTATGTGAGAATGATGTTGCCATCTTAAGACAGCAGAAAATAAGTTAACAATATCACAATTTAACAACTGGAGAAAGAAAAGCTTTATTGGAATTAATGAGAAATGATGACATTGCAGTCAAACCAGCAGACAAGGGAGAGGCGCTGGTGGTGATGAACTCTAATGATTACAAGAGAACAATGGAGGAGATGTTAAGAGATGATAAAACCTATCAAAATATTACTAGGAAAGAGCTTGATAGAGTAGTTAAAGAGGTTAGTAACACCCTGAGTGGTATGCTTGCCACCAGACTTATATCTCAAGAGCTTTTTGATTTTTTTTAGTACAGCACATGCTCAGATACCTACTATCAGTGGTCTGCCAAAAATTCATAAATGTCTAAGTGCCAATCCCCCCCCCCCCTGCTCCCAGTTGTAGCCGGAAGAGGTTGGGTTTCAAAATCACACTCAGTATATGTTGAGGACCAGCTAAAAAACTCCTACCAGAAGTAGATACCATACTCAAATACACCAGAGATTTTTTTAGAGAAACTGCACAAGAAGATGAAGTCATATACAGATTTGTTAAATTTTATTTTGGTGACCCTAGATATATGGAGCCTGTTTACTGTCATTCCCAATTTATATGGTATTCCAGCTGTCAAACATTTTGTACAATCTAGATTGACAGGCATGGAACAAATTTGCTTATTACTAAAAATCATCTTGGAGAATAATCTCTTTATTTATGGTGACAAATACTGTTGGCAACATTGGGGTGTTGCCATGGGCAGTCCATGTGCCAATAGTTATTCTAACATCATGATAGCCCAATGGGAGAAAGAGCATGTGTTTAACAAAGCCAACTCATGGGCTAGCCACCTGATTTATTATGGTCGATTTGTGGATGATATTCTTTTCATCTGGGAAGAAGGTGATACTCAATTGTATTTATTCATAGACTTTTTGAATAGCACGACCACCTTTCTGTTCTTTGAAGCACAGTATTCCAAGACAGCGATTGAGTTTCTTGATGTAAAGCTTTCCTTACATCCGGATGCAGGACTAGAGACTAGTATCCATAGAAAGCGGACTTGGAGGAATCACTACTTGCATAAAGATAGTATCCATCCAAGGCATGTCTTTCATAATACATTTGAAAATCAAACTACTAGAATCTCTAGGCTATGCACAGTTGATCATGAATTTGAAAAAGAGCTTCAGCAGCTCAAAACACATTTGCAAAGAAGAGGCTATTCTAATAGGGATATGAATATGAAGAATTGTGATGTACAGAACATTAGAAAGAAGAAGGGTCGACCCTATTTTTCCAGTCAATCTGCACATGATGAGAACGTTATTAAACATAATAATCCCTTTCCACCACTAAGGTGCATCTTAACTTATTCCACAGATGTTTGACAAGTATGTGACATCATCAGGAAATATTGGCCAGTGCTGACAGAAGATCAAAGTTTAAGAACCATAGTTGGAGATGCACCCAGATTTACCTTCAAAAACAAAAAGAATATCAAGTGACTTTTATGCTATAAAGATGGAACTACTAGGAGACTTCAACATACTGAAGGCAGAAAAGGGACTGTTAAATGTGGAAGATGTAAAGGTTGTCAGTGCATTAATATTTCCAACTTGTTTTGTCATCCAGTTTCTGGCCAGCTATTCTCATTAAAGGTGCGAGCAAACTGTAATAGCAAGCATTTAGTATATGTGGCTGACTGTCAAAAAATGTAATGCCTTCTATATAGGGAAGACTGATCGCCAAGTCAAAGAAAGAATCTTTTGCCAAATACGTGACATTGCCCATTCAGAAAAGACCAATGCTTTAGCACAACATGTCAAAATTCATCCTGCACATTCCTACAAGTTTATGGCACTACAATTGATTCCTGAAAACATAAGGGGAGGAGATGTGCAGAATCACACTGAAGTTGCTGAAATTGACTGGATCATCAATCTACGAGCTGATCATGAACCTGGACTTAATGGTGTGGTAAAATTAGAACCCATTTTAAACACCAAATGCTTTAGAGTTTGTCACTGACTTGAGTTAAAGGAAAGTGTGTCCTTTCTCTTTTATTTTATCAGTCTGCTTTTGAGCGAAGGAAAGTGTATGTGGAGAAACACTGTATTAACATGAGCTGGAGGTGTTGGCTCATACAGGCAATGTGATTGGTCTAGGAGGTTCAGCTATGGTTCATGTTCTGTGAACTGTCCTTCATGTGACAAGACTTACTTCACTGAAACAGAGTGCTAATGCACTATTTTTTGATTCATTTAGCATATCTTTTTAAACTAAGGTGTTGCATACATTCTTCATCTTATTATTCGTCTTTTCTGAAGAAAGAGGAGTGGTAAATGTGCTATTAAAGCAGTGTTCACTTATAAAGTAAATGCACAGCCAATGAAGCAATGGCTTAATTTGTACTTAAAGTTTTTCTACTGGCGGGATTTCAGGGAGGGTGTTTTTTCTTCATTATGTTTCTGATAGGATTTCTTGCCTCAGGTTTGTACTGGAAGTGTCGGTCTGTATGAATGTCATGATTGGTCAAGCCTTCCTTAAATGGAACACCTTTTTTCAGTTGTAACAGGATCTGATGAAGGGAAAACCCGAAAGGGCTTATCCATCATGAATGGTACACCTTTTTATGTTTTCGCATATTTTTCCACAAGAATTTTAGTACAAACACTTCCTTTTTATCGAGGGTTCATTTTAATAAAGGATTTTTAAGTGTTTTGTCCATGGTGGTTCGTTCATGCCTTATTCGCTGTAAAACACGAAGAGATGTCAATAATTAAATTCCTTAACTCTTTGAATCATCTTTCGTCCCCAGGCCCTTTTCAAGTGACCACATGCAACACCACAGTGATGTGGTATATAACATATGGGGTACCAAGTCTTACCCTCTGTGTGTACTAGTCATGGTTGCTTGGGATAGCAATGCAACACAATCTAACTCCATAGGCTTCTTATATTCCATCATAGCAAAATTTTAATGCAGACAAGCTGAGCAGGACCAGGACAGATCTTCATAATTGGAAGTTCACCTCAGGAGTATTCCAGGATTCTGTCCAGCTGTGCTGAACTCCTCAGATAGATCTGTTTGTCTCCAATTACAACAGACAACAAAATAAATTCTATTCCAGTATTCCTTGCAAACAGATCTCTTTTGGTTCTCTTGCATGGGGAAGTTCATATATGCCTTTCTACCCTTGCCACTGATATTCAGGGTCATTCTGAAGATTCAGAATAACCCTCCAAAGGTAATTGTGGTGACTCCCTTCTGTCGCAGGAAACAGTGATTGATTGATTCTCCTTTCTTTTGAAAATGGTAAGTGCCAGTTACCATGGTGACTCCCTTCTGTCCCAGGAAACAGTGATTGATTGATTCTCCTTTCTTTTGAAAATGGTAAGTGCCAGTTACCATGGTGGCTCCCTTCTATCCCAGGAAACAGTGATTGATTCTCCTTCCTTTTGAAAATGGTAAGTGCCAGTTACCATGGTGACTCCCTTCTATCCCAGGAAACAGTGATTGATTCTCCTTTCTTTTGAAAATGGTAAGTGCCAGTTACCATGGTGACTCCCTTCTGTCCCAGGAAACAGTGATTGATTGATTCTCCTTTCTTTTGAAAATGGTAAGTGCCAGTTACCATGGGGACTCCCTTCTGTCCCAGGAAACAGTGATTGATTGATTCTCCTTTCTTTTGAAAATGGTAAGTGCCAGTTACCATGGTGACTCCCTTCTGTCCCAGGAAACAGTGATTGATTGATTCTCCTTTCTTTTGAAAATGGTAAGTGCCAGTTACCATGGTGACTCCCCTCTGTCCCAGGAAACAGTGATTGATTGATTCTCCTTTCTTTTGAAAATGGTAAGTGCCAGTTACCATGGTGACTCCCTTCTATCCCAGGAAACAGTGATTGATTGATTCTCCTTTCTTTTGAAAATGGTAAGTGCCAGTTACCACACGCTTCCTCACAGGCTGGACCTACTCAGAAAACCAGGGGCTGTTTGATACAACCCAACTTCAAACACCTTCAACTGATTTCATAGATGGTGCAGGCTTAATACCTTTTAGGCACTTATTTTTTGAGAACATGCAACAAGTATTAAATGAGGCAAATAACCTGCTACTAGGAAATGCTGTATTAGCAAATGGAAAATATATTATATTTGGTGCCATACTATAACCTAAGACAATTTTAAAACCTGTTTGCATCTGGATATAAATTATTTGTATGTGTTGTTAACCTCTGCCTTTCTTATTCCTCTTTTAAGCTTCATCTGTCTGTCATTTCAGCATATCTGTCAATTGATCCCCCTTTGTACAGTTTCAAATTAAGCAGTTTTGAAAAAGTGTTGTACATATCTACCCAGCTAGAAAACAGATATCTTCTCCATGGAGTGTTAATTTTGTTTTGGAAAAACTAACACTTTCTCTATCTGAACCAGCTCATCAGGTTGATTTGAGGTTTTTAACTTGGAGAAATACTGCTACTTATTGCTCTGACCTCTCCAAAAAGCATGTCTGCAAGTTCTTCTGGTGGGTCTTTCTTGTCTTGCTTTTCCTAAAGCTAGGGTTTTCTTGAGAACAAAACTTTCATTTATGCATAAAGTGCTCACAGTTTACTACCTTAAAATGAGGAAGATGGAATTTTGCATACTCTGGATGTCCACAGACAGCTCAGATATTATTCTGACAGATCTAAAACATTCAGAAATTCTGACCAATTGTTCATTTCCTCTGAAGGTAAGAAAACAGGATAACCAGTGTCAAAGTAGATGATTTCCAAATGGTTGTCTCATGCTATTAGGATTTGTCGTACCCACCATAACAAATCACTTCCAAGTAGGATTAGGGCCCATTCCAGCAGGGCATTGGCTTCTACTTTTGGAAAGGGGTAGACTATATAAGTATTCCACTGGCAGCAATTTGGTCCTTTGTGCATACTGTCAAAATGCATTATTAACTGTATTCCTTTTCCACCTTTGCTAGGACCATTCTTCAAGGCATATGGACCCTCTTTCTTCCTCCTACTCTATTTAAGGTCCAATATTCTACCAATACAGCTTAGTCTACTGTGACAGTGATCAAATGAGTGAGTGGAGTCCCTCAGGGATCAGTCCTTGGACTGCTCCTTTTTGGCATTTACTTCTCAGAAGTCAAGGCCAGTGTCAGCTTTCTCTGGCTAACTAAATTTGCAGATGATTGCAAATTAAGAGCTGTCTTTGAATCTCACACTGACACAAATGTTCTCCAGGAGGGGCTGTCACAGACAAAAAACTGGTGCCAGAGTCCTGGACTAAAACTAAATGCCAAGAAATGCATAATAGTATTCTTCAGAAAGTCATCCATCCCTGGTAACTATCACATTGACAGCACACGCCTTAGAGTTGACCCAGTAGTCAGGGACTTGGGGACATGAATAGATAGTAATCTAGCCTTCGATCATCATCTGTCTACAAGATGATACATCTTACACTTGCTTTTTCAGAAGAGAAACAAATTACCTTATATGATAGAAGTTTCCAGCACAGTTCACTAACTTCTACACATTTTACAATGTCTCTTTGATGTGCTTATATTTTTCCATCACTTTTGTCACTCAGTTTTTAAACATGTTTGAGTAGTATCCCACATTCCTACTATAAGCAGAGTTATATGATATTTGTTATTCAAATATTATGCCAATTAGATGTCCAGATTTTAGGTGGGTGTTCCTGCTTTTCAAGGGCCTTTGTTCCTATTTTCAGTTTTTGCAGGTGGAGATGTATGGTGGGGAGGGTCACATGGGAGAGTCCAGAGGGGCTTGTCCCCTACCAGAGTACTTATTTATTCATACCAATGCTATGTTTGCACAGCCATAATAAGGGTAAATCACACATTACATTTTATGCTATAACTAGCCAAATGTAAGATGCCTATAATGCAGATTTATACATCAATTAATAAAACAAGCACAAACAAATGCAAAATTTGTACCAACTAGGATACCAAGTTTAGCTGATGTTATAATTGATGTTAAAAGGTTCTGCAGGAAACTGTACTTAAGGGCATTTTTTAACAAACAGCTTGAAAATAAAAATGCAAATGAAGCTAGTGCAATTGAATATGAACTGTTAAATACTAGTATTTATGAAACTGAAATGATGTCTGAAATGGAGAATTGGTTTGTCAATGTTATGGATGGTGATGATGATAATTTGTTAGGAAATATATCAAGGAATGAATTTGATACTGGTTATGGACACCTTGAAGTACCAAGTAAAGCATCGAATAAAAGCAAATCCATGCCACCTAAATCCCCCTTGTGTATTAAGATGTATGACACTGTAGTGTGTGGACATGTTGAATGGGAATTTGCGCAATTTGTTAGGGAAAGGAAGGAACTGTAGGATATGCATTTCATTTTAAACTGGTTTTCCATCAGGCAGACAAAGGGGGTAACTGGGTTATAATAAATAGTACAGATTATGAAAGAATGGTCATGGATCTGATAGGGGTTAAAAGTGAATATGTAGAACTGGAGGCTAACCCAAGGTCTAAATTTAATGAGGAATTACTTGAAATATTAGAAAGAAGAGAGAGGCTAGGCTTCTTTACCAGTAAGGATGTACAGAAGTTGTTTAAAAAGGAACCTAGGGACCCGAAGTTCTATGCATTAGCTAAGACCTATTGTTTCCATGTTAGGTTCATATATGGAAAATGTGTTGAGTTTTTAGATTTCCATTTGAAAAAATATTTAAAAAGAGTACTATCACATATAAAGAATACTAGAGAATTATGTGATAAAGTGAGTAAAATCAAGTGGAAAAAGGATTATTTTTGGGACACTGTAGATGTAAAATCTTTAAATACCAACATTGTGACAAGGAGAGGACTGGAAACTATTGAAAAAGTTAGGGGAAAAGGACCTCACTGCTCCTTTCTGTTACTTTTGCTTGAATTCTGTTTAACCCACAATTATTTTAGGTGGGGAAAGAAGTTCTTTTTGCAGAAAAAAGAAGCGGCAATGGGGGTGGCATTTGCCCCCTCATATGCCATAGTATACATGGGGGAATTTGAAAAAGAGTTTGTATATCAGAATCAATATTTGGTAGATTTATCAACGACTTGATATTTATTTGTAAGGGTAAACAGGAAAAATGTGATGAATTCATGGTGGATCTGAATAAGACTAGTCATGGTTTGGAATTTGTGTATGAAGTAAATTCTTAGAGAATCAAACATCTAGATGTGGAATTGTATGTGGTGGACTCTGAGCACATACAATTTAGACCTTACAGGAAAGTCAATGCAGTTAATAATGTTTTACATGCGAAAAGCATGCATCCCCCACACTTAAGGCCTTACCACTTGGTGAGATGAAACAAGTGTTTTGGAACACATCAGAAGAAAAATGTAAACTGGCTGTTCTAGAGGATACAGTGGTGAAATTAAGATCTAGAGGGTATTCAGAAGATATTATTTTGAATGCCAAGAAAATAGTTTTAGGAGAAAGAAGGGTAATAAACAGAAATAATAGGATTAGTAGAGAAAGCCTTAATATTGATGGGGAGTATGAACAGGGAGAATAAGAGGAGGAAAATGTATTTTTTGTTATGAAATTTTCACCCTTTAGCCAGAGAATGGAGAAAATAATAAGGACCTTTTGGTATATGATTATGGTGGATGGCAGTATAGGGGTTCAATTCCCTGAACATATAACCTTTTCATATGGCAGATACTCAAATTTAAAGGAAATATTAAGTGGGGATGGAAGATTGACAAGGGAAGGTATAGAAAGGAAAGGTATGTGGTCATGTGGAAACTGCAGCGTATGTAGTAGGGTGAGGAATTTGGATGGGAAAGTAATTAATGGGAGGATATACAAGGCAAAGGAAAGATACACATGTAATTCACAAGGTATTGTTTATATAATAGGTTGTGGGTGTAACAGGGAAAAATGGTACATTGGTGAAACTAAGAGGAAAGTGAGGGTAAGAATCGTGGAACATCTGAAGGATATTAGGAATAAGAGTGTTATTTAGTCCAGTAGCTGAACATTTTTGGTCCATACATGGGGGTAACAATGCATGTTTGTTCTATAGTGTTTTGGCAACCCATTTTTGAAAGATGGGGGAAGTTTCAAAGATGATTAAGATAGGTTAGAATGTAGATTAATTCTACATTTTAGAACTTTACAACCAAGAGGAATGAATATTGATAGCAACCTGACTTTGTAACTATGAATGTATTTATTTGATGAAATTTGAAAGAATGATGTATTATGTCTTTAAAATTCTGGTTTATTGATTAATTAATTGTATGTCAATTAATTTTATTTGCTGGGGTATAAAGAAACGGAGCACTAGTATGTAATTATTCTTTGAAGGCAAAAGGCCGAGTTACCAAATAAAGTGGTGAAGAAATAATATATGTTTTGCCTTTTTGGAGCTTGCCAGGAAGTGACTGTTTTTGATAAAATGCAAAATGTCAAACTGACTGACAAAGATACTTTCATATGTCTGTAGTATAAAACAGCACATGCAACTAGTTCATAAAAATTATTTGATTTTTATTAAACGGGAAAATGTGTGCTGACTCTTCAGAAATGAAGCTTAGTTCTGCTACAGTTCCAAGGTGATTTTGCAAACCTTCCTTCTGTCTGGATTCTTCATAGAAAATCTCCAAGTTACTTCAGGTTCTTCCAGTTTGACTCTTCTTTGTTACAGCATACTTCCAAAATTGCAGTTCCACACACAAACTCTCCCTGTATCAAGAATCCAACATCTCCGACTACCAAGGCCATAGCCCTCATTTCTGTGCAGCACATGACAGGACCATAACCTTGTTAACAGTACTCTCTATAACAATGTTTCTTATTAATACCAAAAGTGAGCTTGTCTTAAAGGGAAACACTCCATTTGCAAAACACTCATGCAACACAGTACAACTTTACTGTTTAAAATATGTTCTCTATTTACAAAATGCACTGTCTGCACTAATATTAATTACATTATGTTGTCATATCCTAGTGCAAATACCACCATGCTAAGCAAAGGTAAGCAGATAGGTATAGGGCTTTGTCTCCCATCACATTTTGTATTTGCATGCTGCTTTCCTCAACTTACATGTTCACTGTGTAGGAGCCAATGCTAATCTTTGTAACACATGTTCACTGTGTAGGAGCCAATGCTAATCTTTGTAACACATGTTCACTGTGTAGGAGCCAATGCTAATCTTTGTAACACATGTTCACTGTGTAGGAGCCAATGCTAATCTTTGTAACACTGTTAATGAAGGTAACACTCATATTCAGTTTATGTTTCTTTGATGTTACCTCGTATAACTGCTTGCATAATACCTAGTGGATGGTGGCTACTGGTAAAGGGCAGATCTTTTTTTCAGTAATCTGTATTTCTTACTAGACTACATGCCTCATTTATACTGTTATAAAACATTTTTCATCAGTGTCTTTGCCACTTTTCACAATGTTAATACTGCATGTTTACAATTTAAATATTCATGATGTATTAACACTGTGGTACACTGGTCAATGCATTGATGGGACATAAAATTCCTACACAGTCACCAAAAATATACAAAATATGTCAAGTATGTTACTCAAGACAGGTTTGATTCCCTCAGCCTTTCTTTGCCTACTGTGTGACCTTGAGCAAGTGACTTAACCACACTTTGCCCCTCCCCCAGTCACCTGAATGCTAGTACTGTTCAGGCTGCCTGACTCCTTGTGCCAGTAGTGGCCACCCTCTTCACCCCACCCTAGCTACGCATCTGGGTAACATTGAAGTTCCCCAAAATTTACACTGTAGTTAATATTCCATTTTTTTAAATAATTATTTCATGGGTTTTAAGTGCGGTGGTGGTGCTGCGGTAGCATTGTCGCCTCACAGTAAGACGTTGTCCTGTTTGATTCTCAGCTAGAGTGTCTTCTGTGTGGAGGCATGTGTGAATGGGCGTACCTTCATTGAAGTTTGTGCGTCAGGGCTGGCAACTCGGCACATAAAAATCTACTGCCAATCATTAGCAGAATGGAGTTCCGCTGTGGCGACCCCTAACCGGGAAAAGCCGATAGACACAACATTCCATGGGTTTTAGTGTCTACTGTTTTTCTGAGATCCATACAACCTCTCAAAAAAGTAACCAGTTTTAGTAGGGGTCTACTTTATGCGCTCGAAACACAAAAAACCTGAATCCAAATAGAGTGACACATTAGGAGCGAACCATGAATACGTCGAACATACTAAAGCGTGAAATTTAAAACCTCGACCGTCATAGTCAGCCAACCCACCACCCGCAACACACTACCTACCCAAACACAATAAAAAAAACACATACATACACTAACCAAAACCTACTTCTAACCCTAAATTAAAGCACCAAAACCCTACTGCTAACCCTACACTAAACCCCACATACAAAACTATGCACTATCCTTAACTCCTCCCTAACCCTAAGGTCTGCAACTACCGCACACTTTCCCTATGGACCTACACTCAAACAAACTAAATATTCCACAACACATACACTTAACAAAACCCTACACTAAACCTTACATACATTACCTACACAAAACCTTACATACACTACCTACCTATGCAATTACCTTAACCCCTCCCTAAGCCTAAGGTCCGTAACTATCGCACACTTTCCTTACGGAGCTATACCGCAGATGGGCCAACTATGCAAATTCGATATTTCCACTTTCACGGTTTCATTCGTTCAACGTATTCGCGGTTCAATCTTTACGTGTTGCGCTATTTAGATTTGGGTTTTTCAGCTTTCGAGCGCATAAAGTAGACCCCTTTAGTAGACATAAATTTCCCTTATATGATGTGTACTGGTTCATACCTAGAAGTAGGCAGTCATCTCTGAATTTCTGAATAAGTTTAATAGCAGTCATTTCCATAAAGATTGCATAACAAACATTCCATAATCTTGCACATTATACTAGTGACACTTGTTTCTGCATTTTTCACAGTATCCTGTACATCCTTCCTTAAGGAAAGGAACCATTTTATTTGACTACCTTTGTATAGTAACAAGACCTACCACAGCAGACCTCTCAACTGCCCCTATTTTGGAGGAATGTTTCTGTTTTCAGGCTTGATTTACCCTGCACGTGATAAAAGTATTTTTGGAGGTATGTCATTATTCTCTGGCTTGATTTACCCTTTCTCACAATTTTCTGAATCCTCCCTTATTGCTCATGGATACTAGTGACACCAATAATTTAAAGAAAGAGGACACACATCTTACATCTCCCTTTTCGGAAGCAAAAATAAATGGCCTTGTGTGTTAAAATTTGGTGATACAGTTCATTAAAGTCTACAGACTTTACACTGTTTCTTTGATAATGTGTTTATATTTTTCCATCAGTTTTGTCACTCTCTGTTTTTTAAAAGTGTGTCTGAGTAGTATCACACAATCCTACTGGAAGCAGAAATAGGTATGTACTATTTGGCATTCAAACTTAATGCTAATTCAACGTCCCGATTTTTAGCTAGCTATACCTACTTTTCAAGGACCTTTTTCCTATTTTTAATGCCCGAAGGTTGAGAGGTATATAGAGGTGTTATTTAAGGGTTTATGAATGGCTGTTAATAACTAAAATTAAAAGAAATGACGGTGGAATAGACATTCTCAGTCACCACCAAGCAAATAATCAGTAATAAGGATTGATAATGCAGATGTTGTGATGTGAGGTAACTTCTGATCACTAATTCTTATGACAGAATGTTAGCAGTTTAGTATTATGACAGAGAAATGTTTTTGCAGTCACAGGTGGGATCAAAATAATCTCGGAGAAATTAAACATGAGTGCATATGTACGGACAAAAGAGCTCAACGTAATGTTTGGAATTTTACTGTTTGATATTGGCGGATTTTTCTGTTTGAGTCCGTTATTTATGGTTTTGTGATTTTTATTAAATACTTTGTGTTGGCTGGATGGCTATCATTACCCATTCATGAGTCCTAAGGTTTTCTCCAAGTGCAGATATATTTGGATACTAAATCGTATAGTAAAATGCACTTTTGGATGTTTCTTTGTGCATATCAAGTTACCTGTTTATATTGTCTGAGTACTCTGAAACAGCAGGAAGTACAATATGTGCAATTTTATAGGACAAAGTAAATGTAATGTCATAACCCCACAGCAGATTACAGCAGCACTTCTGCCACCACTAGGGAACCAGTTGGCTGTATGTACCACCATGATTGGCACGAAGAAGTCAAGGAAGATATTTTGAGGGGTTTGATGGGCAGGTTTACAGAGCTGTTTCCATATGTGCAGTTCAAGTAGGGAGTTGTAGTGGGATTTGACAAAGTGAGTTTACTCAGTAACGTCCTCACAATCTTCAGTATAAGATGATTTATGAAGGAGACGAATGTGACAGCGTATTTATTTATTCATCCTTTGTTAACTGGGTTAGTCCCACTAGGCTAGTGTCCTTGTTTCAGGGGAGACTTAAGGTGGCAATTTATACTACTGGGGAAATTTGGCCAGGGTGTCTAGGAGCTTTCACTACTCCTTTAGATAGGTGCCATGGGATCTTTTACATTCACCTGAGCTATCACCGAGTCATGCAGATGGGACCTCAGTTTAACATCTCATCCACAGGATGACACAGTAAGAAGTGTAACTCCCCCCCTGTTCTGCTGCATTACAGTGTCAGCAATCCATCTACATGGTGTGGGAATAAAAATCACAACTTTCTGCACAAAAGGACGCCTGTGCTACCTGTTGTATCACTGCTGATTCCCTGCATATTATTTCACCAAACATGATATTAAGATTGGAAGACAAAATAATTAATGTTGATTTGTGTGATTCAACAACAATATCTGCATAGCATTATTAGGGCCTCATTAGAACCTACTAAGAACTCTATGTTGAAAATCTGAGATTCAGAGACGTGAAAGTGCTGCATTGAACAAAAGCTCATTTTGGCTCATAAGCATGTTTCCAAATTGAACACTGTGCAGTTAGAAATAACTGCTGCACTATATGCCACCACCAGCTCAAACTAGTCTGTTGCACACCCACCTTCATGTGTGTGACACACACATACACACACACACACACACATGCACACACACGCACACGCACACACACACACACACACACACACACACACACACACACACACACACACACACACACACACACGCACACACACAATTACTTACTAGATGCAGAGTTAGAAGCTTCGCTTCTGCTATCGACTTCAGTAAGTGTACATAATGAACAGTGTACACTTTTAGTGCTTTGCTCCACAAATAATAGAGTGCTCTGTTGGTTGAAAGTCCTGTGGAAATGTGTCTCTGTGGTGCAGTTGGCTAGCATGTGTGTTATATGAAAGGTTGGTGGTTGGAGCCCATTGAAGGGTGTGTTCCTATAAGTGCATAGGGCTAATTTGTATTTTCCATCCACCCGGACTGCATTTACATACAGCTTTCACCAGAGCAATCACTGTAGTATTATAAACCAGAGCTTATTATCTCTTTAGCTGTGCAGTAGTCTTTGTTAGTCCTTCATAAAAAGATTGTTTGCATCTTTTGTTTGAAACATTTTATGTTCAATGATTATAGATCTGAATTTATGACATTTCAATGAAATGTCATATATCCAAGTATATTTATAAATATGTAAATAATATGTATTTTAAATGTTCTACAAACTGGAATGATAGTCTTTATTTTTCATTATTTTCTTCAGTTTTAAGTAATAACACTGCACTCAGTTTTATAGAATAATTTATTTTATTTCTGATCCACTTAGTTTTCCAAAATACTGTTGTATGTTTATTTCTTTTCAACTCGTATGACTGATGGGTTTTTAAGATATTTTAGTCTGGAAAACATCAACACCTTGGCAATACTCACCCATAGGCTGAACCCCCTTTCTCAGGAAAGGCCAGTCCTAGGGATATTTGAGGATACCCATGCAGGCACCTGTGTACTGTTTGAAGGGTGATAATGCATTGAATTGTTTAAACTGCAGGGGTCACAGTTTCCTGAGATGACAGAGGCACTACAAAATGAATCTTATGCTGCACCAGGTTATAGTTATAGACTAGTAGGGATTAAGTTCCTGATTCTGCACTTGGTTAACTGTGAAACTGGCAGAAATATAGATCAAGAATGCCATGGCCTCCACATGTGACAGACAGATTGTACCTCAAGAGTCTATAGGATACTGAGTAAAGGGATAAAGCTTCTACCCTCTCTTGGTAGCTCAGGGGCTTTAAAGGGAGAGTGTCAAAGATGCACCTTCCAGAACACGTTCGTTTTTTATTTTACCAATGCATACTGTAAGTGGAATAAAGTGCGTTTGTGTCTCTTTTTCTGCACTTTTCCCACTCATTTTATTACAATTTCATTATTTTACCTTCAGGAGCATCCTGCTCTCAGTCTGGATAGGTAGTACCACCTTCAGTGTGACATCAGCATGCACACCCCTTCCCTACCAACAGCTCTTTAAGTATGACCCGACCTAACCTCTTCCAGGATTATTTTCCTTCCCTTGGGAAAATTAACACAACCTTCACTTGGTTCCTACTGTTTTATTTGACAAAACATTTTGTCCGATTGAATAACTGTGTTGGTAATTTCAAATCACTTTTATCTGCCGATTCTTGGTCTAACTACCTACAAGTAATACTCTAGAAATAGAAATTGTGCCGATTGCCATTTTTCCTTAAACTTATGAGCCTCAGATCTGTGTGTGGTCTTTTTCCAGCTGTTTGCAACATTGTAGCTGTTTGTTTCTCTTGAAGTCGTAGAGCTGAAGCGCTAAGTCCAGGCAGGTTGTTATGTTCCTTTGCATAAGTTTACCTTTCTGTAATAATGGTGTACCTGTCCCCTGGGCTGACTAGTGCTATTGGTTGCCAGCTGTCCGGTTTTCTAACAAATTGTCCGGTTACAAATGTCATTCAAAACCGGACGTGTGAAGTCCGGGTTTTTTGCCACTGTGACTGCCACAATTTGTCTTTAGTATTGAAGACTGCCTGATTACTGCACTGCAATACTCCAGTGAATGATTGCTGCTGATTTTTTTTTTTGGCATCTTCAACAGCATAACAGTACTCTGGTTTAATTACGTTACTTGGCTCCTGTCTAAAAATAAGAGCAGATCTGCATACTCAGACTTTCTTCTTTGATTCGCTATAAGACAATAGCATTACATGTACAACTAAGCACAATACACTTGCAGAACTCTGGGGTAGAGGTTGACATCTTGACAGATAGGTATTGGCTGGAAAGGTATTAACGCAGAAGTCCAAGCAGGCATTTTCTGCGGGCTAATAATAGTTCCACAACTGTACTTTTTCTTTAGTGTTTTCTTTGAATTACAGTACAATATGGGCCTTACTATCTCGTCCCTATTCTCTCGCCTTTTCGGCAAGAAGCAAATAAGGATTCTTATGGGTGAGTCATTTGAAGATGTTTGTTTTTTTTTTCTTTCTGCTTTGTTTCCATTTAGACCCTGTAACCTTAAAAAACTGTTTTGGAATCCAGATTCTTATTTTGAAGAGTACATGAAAACAGGCTTAGACATTGTGCCTTCAGATTTTCCACTCGTATCAACTTTCAAATTTGCAGTCCCCTATTTGCCTGTACATTCCCTTTATTTTGTCTTAATAAAATAAACCGGTAGTTGCTAAGTGTGTGAAATCCATTATATTATTACTAGTATGTTGTTCATCACTGTACATGGGGTAATTGGTTAGGGTTAAGCTATGTGTAGTTGAAGCATGAAAGATGGAGAGTGACTTGTAACGTGTTGTCAAATTACCTAATTTACTGGAAGTTGAAGCTAGACGTATCTTCTTCTTTCGGCTTTTCCCGGTTAGGGGTCGCCACAGTAGAACGCCTGTCCGCTCATGATTGGCAGTGGAGTTTTACGGTGTCGAGTTGCTAGTCTGGTGCCCAACCTTCCACGGAAGGCACGCACTCATGCGTAGGGCCAATTTAGAGTGCCCAATCCCCTACAGCATGTGTTTGGGATGTGGGAGGAAACCGGAATACCCGAAGGAAACCCACACGACCACAGGGAGGACATGCAGACTCTACACAGAAGGCACCCCAGCCGAGGATCGAACTAGAGAACCTCTTGCTGTGAGGTGACAATGCTAACCGCTGCACCACCATGGCCACCCAGGTTGAAGACGTATAACCGTGACAAAATAATGGGTATCTGTGAGAATAGTTTCCTGACTGCGGATTACTGTACATCTCCATGACTGTCACTGGGACTTAAGAATTGTGGTAGTTGAGGGGTTGATTGGGATCAGCATCTTTTCAGATACGCTAGTGATCACAGTGAAGTTTTCTTTCTGAAATGTGAGGTTTTGTAAGAGAGATCACATTCTCGATCAGTACAACTGCTTTGTTTTCATTTAATATATAAGCCCCAGTGTAGTACTTTTTTGTAATGTTTGGAGGAAGTCTAGAAACATATATTTTTTTCTTCTGAAGTACTAGCATTCTCAAACTTCTCAAGTGCGCCTTATTACAAGGGACGTTCCTCATTTTGGGTCTTAAAGCCCATATTCCTTAAAGCTCCACATTGCAAGGGTCAATCATTCCTTTAGTGTTAAGAAATGTTTTAGTTGATATCCATAGCAAATAGTACTGAGTCATATTAATGTATCCAAATAACTTTTTTATAAAGTAGCACAATAAGAAACATCTGCAAGCTTCCTAGTTGAAGTTATTAGTAAGTGTTCCACATTTTGCCCATTTGTTTCACATTATGAAGATAATGTTCCTCATTTGGCAGATGGGGGGGTTCTGAGCTATGAGTATTCTTATTGTTTGTTCTTTTACAGGTCTCACCTGCTCAGAAGCAGGACTGCCCTCCAGAAATAGGGGCGGCTGGTAAACAAAACAAAAAAATGCTTCAGTGATAGAGATTCTGTTTTGTTGAAACGCAGCTTGAAGTTTGCTTTAGTATCAAATGTCTGAATTTGTATAGTCTTAAAGTTTTTAGTAAATAATTCTTACAGAATGTTGTAACTGTTTAGGGGTACTCATGAAATAATTGTGTAACAAATCATATTATAGCTGTGTAGACTCGGATATAGTACAGTAGTATACTTGAATAGTAGAGAATAGACACCTGAGATTAAGTTCTCTTTGCTGTAGCAGAATTCTTGAATTTATCATGTTAGTTGTAAATAGTTATTGGAGTTTTTGTAATGGTATCTGTAAAATGCAGTGTAGTTTTAGTCTAGAAGAATCCTACAATTAAAAATCATATCCTACAGAAGGTATAATGGGACAAGTCAAATTAATGCTGTACAGTGAGTAAAAAAAGTTATACATGAAGGAAAATCTAATGTATAGTAACTGATTTTAATGTTCTAGCTGTTCAGGGCATAGTCCTGTCATTTGCGTAACTTCGACAGAAATGGTAGTAGTAACTTTGCATAAATGAACTGTAATAGTTTCAAGCTTTAAACGTCTTATGGACTGCACAAGTGGCAGAAGTCTCATGCATTCAAACAGGAGTTTACATTGTGGGAGGTTGGCATAATGGTTAAGGTATTTTCCCTTACAGGCACAAGGTGCAGGGTTTTTCACATAGGGTAATTGGCTAGGGTTAAAAATCAAAAACAGTTACAAGCTGGCAACCCTAGCAAATAGTCTGATTTCAGCATTAAGTTTCTGCCTGTGCGATTTGGTAAATGTGTTAATGCCGATATTATCTAACTTTGTGCAATGCAGTAGAGACTGAAATATTCACGATCGCCAGTGTCCCATAATATTAAAATAATATTATGATTATGTTCTAAATGATGGACAGTTCATCCTTTGCTCTGCACTTTAGCAGTTGCATGCTACATTGCAGCTGTTTGCAGTTGCAAAACTTTTTTTTTACAGTAAAAGCGGAGAGCTGAAGCTATAAGTGAACGGAGGTTTAAACAGACTTCAGCAGCAATGCAAGCGTTTCAGTCAGGTGTGACTTGCTAAACATTTGTTTAGGGGCTTGCCTATGTGCAAAAATATGTTTTTTTTTGTTATTATTTTGTTTTTTCAATCTTCTAAGTTTTGATCTTTTCAGATCTATCAAGTTGGATTTGATTTTGAGTGTTCAGATAAACACACATACATTCCTTCAAAATTACCATTCTATTTAGAACCAGTAGTTTCCATGTAACACTGAAATGGTCAGTGTTACTAAGACCATGGCAAATTTCTGTATTTAGTATCCTAAGGTCTCCTGTAGCCCACATAATATCCAATGTATTATTTAGCCTGGTAGGATTTTCTAATACCAGATGGTACTCTGTACACAAAGCTTGGTCTAATAGGGTTTGGTAAGCATATTTTTCCTGACGATTTTTTTGAGAACTTAAGTCTCTAACTAGTAAAGATATTCAACTATTAACATTGGAGCACATTCCACTACTAAATTTTTTATTGTCATTATTTGCTAACTTTGAACTTTTGTAGAAAACGTTAACTTCAAACGACTGCAATTTCTACTTCTTTTGTCTTTTATTTTCTCTGGGTAACCTAGTCATCTTGAACATAGATAAACCCAACTTGAGTGTTTCACCCTGCATTTATGGTAATTTGTCAAACTTTAACCAATTCATGGGGGAGTGTTTTTGACTGAACCATGTTTCTGTAAGTAATATGAAATAATAGTTCCCAACATAAGCTTGACACAGAGCTCTAAGAATTTTTTGTTAAGTCTTCTTGCTTTGGTCATAAAAAAATTAATCGTATTTTCCTTAAAAATGTTTTAAGCTTAGCAGGTGTGCAACTAGAAAGTTTAGAAAGATTTTAGTTTTTTTTATGATATGCTACGCCAGAAGTTTTTTTACCCTTATAATTATGTTGAAAAAAGTCCGTTCCAAAAAAAATGTTTTTTTTTATGCCAACTTTCACACAACTAAATGCAGTTTATAGACACCTCAAATCACTATTTAGGTATGTAGCTTGCTTATACTTTTCCCCAAAAGAATTACACTCAAAAGTTATATATGTAAGTATCATTGAATGCCCCTTTCTATGACCATTTAATCAACTCATCTGTTTTTTTTTGTTTGTTTTTTTTTTAAGCTAGTTTCAGTTCTACTGACATCATTTAAACCAGCCACTGTCATAGCCAGGCTACTTTACATCCGGGGTATTTAACTTTACCCACAATTGTTGAATATCAGTAATTGCTCAGGCAGGACACTGTAACTTCATTTTAATTAATTCTTGAGACTAGATTTCTCAAATTTCTGATCACTGGCTCCCCAGTTACCAGCATCTGTTCATGGTTAATTTTCCATGCAGTCTCTGGTCTCCTTCCCTGGGCCTAGTCTTTCTGGGCCTAGTCTTTCTGGGCCTAGTCTTTGTTACTTGCCATTTGTAGTGCTGACATAACATCTGACAAGGTAGTAATGCATTCTATTTCTCTTCCCAATGCCTTTTTTTCTTTTATTTTTGTGTCCCATTGTGAACAGATAGGCGTAATAGGGCTTACATCGTTGTTCTGCAGTGGCCTGTCACCATTAATATTCATTTGTTCTGCCTTAGAACTTCATTCCCTAAACTGAGTCTATTGATTTGGGGTTTTATTTTATTTATGTCAAGACCAGATTCAGTAGCTAGTTAAAAACATATCTACCTGAACAACACTTTCATAGCTGCAATACTTTGCACCTTTAAAACTACAAACCATTTTTCAGGTAGAAGAACTTTATGAAGCCTTAGAATGTGATGGAATTGTGTCTTTCATGTCTATAAACAATCTTAAATTGTGCATTGAATTAAAGTCATCACATTTGGTTATCTGCTTGCAGTAGCCCTCAGTCGGCCAGATTATCAAAGTCTTGGGTCCTGCGTCGGTTGCTGTCTCATCTTCTGTGACGTCAGGTAGTCAGGGGTATAAAGCATGCAGCCGACACCATTACATCAGTCTTTCTTCCCGTGCAGTGCCCGAAGCAGAAGCAGTTCGCAAGTGCCGGTCGGCCGACTCCTGAAATTTTCATTTTCGAGTTTCAGAACCGAAGTCTTCAACTAAAGCTAAGTACCCCATTGGGGAAACTTTTTCTTGCTCTAAACCGATGTCAGTAAAAGTCAATAATTGTATTTCTTGTGGAAAGCAAATACCTCATAAATATTTTCATTTGTACTGTATTCCTTGCCTAGGCCCTGGCAACGACGTACCTCGCTGTCAGTTTTGTGCCTTATTTAAGCAAAGAACTATTCGTCGTCGGTATATTTACGCTTCTAAATATTTTGATACTCGGTTCAATTATCCAGATATGTCTTCGGTTAGCCATCCAACTACTGAAATTCCAAAAAAAACGCAAAGATAAAGACAGAGACGCTCTGCCTAGTTCCAAAGCTTCCGATGATGCTTCTCCTAAGCCAGTCGCCAGTTCACCAGTACTCAGTGCGGCGCTTTTGCAGCCCCTGATACCTGCTACTTCAGATTCGCAGGCCTCTACTGAGACCCATTCGGAGTCCGGTATGCTGCGAGATGCTTCAACTGTGGAACCTGCGGATGTCTCCACCTTGGATGGGTCCGGATCCGCTGTGCAGGCACCGGCTTCTCAGGGTGTATTCAGGCCTACTGACTTGCATATTAAACCAATGCCATCTTTTTCTTCAAGGCTTAAAACTTGAACTATTCCTTGAAAACTGACGCCCAGATTGCATGGTCAGGCCTCTATGCCTAAAAAACAAATGATAAGAATGGCTGAAGACCTTATTATTTTAATCAGGGGAAGCCAACCTTCCCCCTCTAAGAGACCTAGGACTGAATTTGCTTATGGTACTTCTGACCACGATTCTGAAATTTCTGTTTCCTCTGATGACCAGGATTTACCCTTATCTACTTATGAGGATTCTGATGCAGATGACTCTATTCATTCTGCTTCCCCAGAGGATTTCTCTTTTGGTGAAACCTTGCATACTCTTAGGAGCATTTTTGCTGGAAAGCCAGGATTACTCTGATTCTAAAAAGAGGCTTAGGGATTTCTTACTCCTGCCTCAACACAGTCCTTTAGCTATCCCTCTTGTACTAGACATTGTTGATGATGCCTTTTCGGAATCTAGCTTGGCCCCTGACTCTTTACCTCCTGCTCCCAAAAAACCTGATAGATATTACAGGGTTCCTGACTCTCATAAGTTCCTTTTTAAAAATCCTACTGCAGATCCTGAGACCATTTCCCAGGGACCCAAGGGCATTAAGGCTACTACTGCCCAAAATCCTACCCCCTCTGATAGAGACTCCAGGGCACTGGATAAATGGGGTATTAAAGTATACACTTCTGAAACTTTGGCCATTAGGGCCTTAAACTGCCAGTTTCATATGTTAAAGTATCAGCAGAATATTAATGGATTGCTTAAACAGAAAATGATGTTGATTCCTGACTGTGCTGAAAATAAGGATTTAAAGGATTTAAAGCATTCTGCTGAACAGGTTGGAAAGCATACTTTGCAATGTGGTTTTGATTCACTAGAAACATCTTGCAGGGCTGCTGTCACTGGGTCTGTACTTAGAAGGCATGCTTGGCTTAAGGAGCAATCTTTGCCAGATCATGTTAAAGCTAAATTGTTGGATGCTCCTTAAATCAGGGACCACCTGTTTGGCATCAAAGCAGAGGAAGTTCTTAAAAAGATGGAGGAAAAAGCTAAATCTATGCAAACTGTTAAAGATTTCCTACAAGTACAGCCTCCCAGATTTAGTAGGCATTGACCCTCTAAGAATTGGTCTTTTCCTGCCTCTTCCAGGCCTTCTCAGTCCAAACCCAGAACCAGCAGAACACCCAGGCTTCAGTCCCAGGTTACGCACAGGACTAAGCAGTGAGGGGCTTCCACTTCCAAATCAGGGAGTAGTAAGACACCCCCTATGGTAAGCCGTCTCAATGACTTAACTTTAAAACTTCCAAGCACTTCTCAACTGACTGCTCTTTTGGGGGGAAAGATTGCTCTGCAGGAAGAAAATTGGGAACTCATTACCCAGGACAAATGGGTTTTAAATATAGTTTTCCAGGGATACAGATTTCACTTCCACACATTACCAACCCCAAACAGTTGGCCGGATCTACCCCCAAATCAGTGGGCAGAGGCTCAAAAACAAGTACTCTCTCTCTTAACCATAAAGGGTATTCAGACTGTACCACAAGAGGAAAAGGGACAAGGTTTTTACTCAAGGCTTTTCCTGGTACCCAGAAAAGACAACTCATGGTGTCCTATCCTGGGCCTTTCTATCTTAAACAGCTTTTTGGTGATTCCAAAATTCAACATGTTAACTCTTCACCAGTTGCTTCCTATGCTAGGCAAAGATGCCAGGTTGGCAACACTGGATTTAAAAGAAGCCTACCTGCACATCCCAATCAGGGAATCTTGCAGAAGATACCTACGCTTCAAAGCAGGCTACATGCACTATCAGTTCTCTGCATTGCCCTTTGGCTTGCCTACTGTGCCCAGGGTATTGACAAAGTGCCTAGCTCCAGTCATTGCATTTTGCAGGCAAAGAAATATTCAAATATACCCATACCTGGACGATTGCCTAATTCAGGCAGAAAGCCAGGCCATACTTCTGAATCATCTGGCATTTGTACAAAAGGTGCTAACTTGTCTGGGGTACACCATAAACGAAAATAAATTACATCTGGTACCCTGTCAACAAATTATATTCCTGGGAGCAAGCTTGAACACAACTTCCCAGATGGCTTACCTCACGCCAGAGAAACAAATTAATTTGACAACTTACTTCAAACTAGTGGCCACAAAAACCCTGCTATCTGCAAGGCAAATACTGCAAGCCTTGGGGTTCATGGCCTCCTGCATTCTACTAATTCCATATGCAAGACTGCATATGAGGAAACTACAATGGTATCTAAAAAGCTTATGGTGTCAACATTCTCAGAAACTAGAAGCAATGATTACTATCATACCTTGCCTACGGTTAGTTAGAATTCCTTTGGTGGGCTGAGGCCTGCCACCAAAACAAGGACTACCATTCACTCTACCCCCTGCCACCTTAAACCCCAACAAAAGATGCATCTGACTATGCATGGGGGGCTCACCTGGCAGGAAGTGCATTCAGGGCAAATGGAACCCAAGTCAAATGCACCTGCATGTCAATCAAAAGAAATGTTAGCTGTACACCAATGCTCTGACAGCCTTCAAGGACCACATTCTTCCAGGACAATTAATGTTAAAGACTGACCAAACACCACTGTTATGGTACATAAACAAGCAGGGAGATACCCATTCTTACACCCCCTCTGCAGACTAGCCATGGCTCTGTGGAACACAGCCTTGAGCTTCCACCAAGTGCATCTACAGGCTCAGTTCCTGCCAGGAAAAATCTAAATACACTGGCAGTATCTAATCCAAGCAGAAACCTCATGGACCCACATGAGTGGAAACTAAGAACCAAAGACTTTCTTAACATGTTGATAAACAAATGGGGTAGCCCAGATACAGACCTGTTTTGCCTCCCCAGAACTATCAATTGACAGAATTCTGCACAAGGACTCCCACAAACAAAGCTTGGAAAGTGGATGCTCTGTCCTTCAGCTGGAAAAATCTATCAGTTTAGTGCCTTTCCTCCTCTGCCTCTTCTCTCCAAGGTACTACTAAAGATCAAACAGGACAAACCAAGTGACTATACTGATTGCACCACCGATGCCACACCAACACTGGTGCCTCCTCTTGCGCAGTGTGTCACTGCTAGCCCCATGTCACCTGCCTCAGACCCCTACCCTGCTGTCACAGCAGGACAGCCAGATTCTGCACCCCTAGCTACAAACCCTGAACCTGGCAGCCTGACTAATTACCTAATGTCTCTGTTGCCATCCCTCAGTAAACAAGTGTTGGATGTCTTTTTGGAGATAAGGAGGCCTAGTACTAGAAAATCTTATGCTGAAAAATGGAAAAGATTCTGTGCCTGGAACCAAACTCAAGGGATGGCCACAGCAGCGCCCAATTTACCTCAGATTTAGTCACATTCTTCAATACTTAACTGGGATGCTTCACAAGGGCTTTTCCTTTTCCTCCATCAAAATTCATGCCTCAGCCATTTCAGCTCATTACAACACAGAACCACCCCTCTTTTCTCACCCACTGCCCAAGCAGTTCCTCAGAGGGGCCAAAAACCTAAGACCACCCAGGAGAGCTCCCAACTCCAGCCTGGGACCTTAACTTTGTATTGGAAAAGCTCACTCTTCCTCCTTTTGAGCCAGCTGCAAGTGCAGAGTTAAAAATTCCTTTCTTGGAAAACAGCCTTCCTTTAGCAATCACTTTAGCAAGAAGGGTATCTGAATTACAGGCCCTACGGCAATGAAGCACTTTCATAATCTTTCACACGGACAGGGTGTCCTCAGGACCAATCCTCCTTCATGACCAAGGTGATATCTAGTATGGCTCTTAATCAGTCCATTCATTTTGCCAACATTCTTTCTAATCCACAGAACAAAGGGGAAACGGATACTGCACTCCTTAGATGTGCACAGACAACTTAGATTTTACTTGACAGGACCAAACTCAAAGGAAATCTGAACAACTGCCTGGTGGCATTTTAAGTTGCAGGGGCAGAGGGGAAGGCTATTTCAGCTAAAACCATTTCTAAATGGATAGGCCATTGCATCTGTTTCTGCTATAAGCACCATGGAAAACCTATCCCACAGGGATTAGACCCCATTCAACCAGGGCTAGCATCTACCTCTACAGCCTTTCTCTCAGGGTGTCCCCTACCAGAGACATCCTATAGGTTACTCCAGAGAGTTCTTGTATGATACTTTCACCAAGCATTACCACATTTGCCAATTTTCCCTAAATCCAGCGGCTTGGTTTTGCCACTGCAGTCTTGCAGGGCCTTATATAGCTTGGTCAGAATTCTATCTAAAAGTCCTCCTTCAAACTTTTTAGCTTTGGGAATCTATCCAAATGTGATGACTGCAACAGTGAAACATGAAGAACACAGTAGCTGTGTACACTTACCATAAATGTAGATGTTCTCGAGTGTATTCACTGTTGCAGTCCTGGTTACCCTCCCTCCAGCCCCCTGACTTCTTTTGGCTATACCTCCTCTCCTTTACTATACTTAAAAGCTTTTTGGTGTATTTGCTTTTTTGTTGCAGGTATAACCTGGTGTGTGTGTGTGTGTGTGTGTGTGTGTGTGTGTATATATATATATATATATATATATATATATATATATATATATATATATATATATATATATTGCTTCCCTTCAGGGGGGCACCTGACATCTGGGCCAAGAAAAACTGATGTAATGGCATCGGCTGCATGCTTTATACCCCTGACTACCTGACGTCATGGAAGATGAGACAGCAACCTAATTTAGGACCCAAGACTTTGATAATCAGGTAGTCGACTGAGGGCTACTGCAAGCAGATAGCCCAAATGTGATGACTGCAACAGTGAATACACCTCAAACATCTACATATTTATGTAAGCGAACACAACTGTACTTTACAGACATTGATAGGAATATTTCTAGGCTAACTACCACTTGTGCCTTTTATAAGTCTAGCTGTGCAGCCCAAAGGTATCTCCTACAGACTATTTCTTTAGAAGGTATTTAAGGGTGTATGTTAGTTAGGCATGATTTAACTGTTGGTTTTTTAAAATTTCCCTCTTTTTTGGTTTCCCCCTTTCTGGGGTTTTTCCTTTTGGGGTTACCCTTAAATAGGGCCCCAAAAAAAAAGGAAAGGGTTTTTTTGTTTCAAGGG
>NC_056744.1:1723904761-1723945564 GCF_019279795.1 Protopterus annectens | reverse complement strand
ATGTTTTCGCGACAGTAAGCAGCGGGCACACACAAGTACAAGACATGTACAACTTGCAGTACACTTGAAATGCCCTTCTTTGGCAATCCTGCTGATGTCACCCACCTAGAAATACACCTCTAGGACTACTGTAACCCAGTAATCTCTGTAGCGCACCCTGTAATTGTATAATGCTGTAGTGTGATAAACTAGTTTGGTAGGTGGTCTAATCCCAGACATGCCAACTGTGTTTGTGTGTGTTTGTGTCTGTCTGCCTGAGAAGGGAACAATGCTTTTTAGAGTATGCAAACTCCTTACGATTCACATACTCACCTTTAGCAATCCTGCTGATGTCACCTACCTAGAAATACACCTCTGGGACTGCCGTAACCCACTAATCTCTGTAGCACGTCCTGTAACTGCATAATGCTGTAGTGTGATAAACTAGTTTGGTAGGTGTTCTAATCCCAGACATGCCAAGTGTGTGTGTGTGTGTGTGTGTGTGTGTGTGTGTGTGTGTGTGTGTGTCTGTCTGTCTGTCTGTTTGAGAAGGGAACAATGCTTTTTAGAGTATGCACACTCCTTACAATTCACATACTCAACTGTGGCAATTCTGCTGTCACCCACCTAGAAATACATCTGTGGGACTGCCATAATCCAGTAATCTCTGTAGCGCGTCCTGCAACTGTATAATGCTGTAGTGTGATAAACTAGTCTGGTAGGTGTTCTAATCCCAGACATGCTGTGTGGGGGGTCTGTCCCCCTGAGAAGGGAACAATGCTTTTTAGAGTACGCACACTCCTTACAATTCACATACTCACCTTTGGCAATTCTGCTGATGTTACCCACCTAGAAATAGACCTCTGGGACTGCTGTAACCCAGTAATCTCTGTAGTGCATCCTGTAACCGTGTACCGCGGGAGTGTGATTTAGAACAGTGGTAGGGATCCATCCACAATCATGGCAGTTATGTATGTTTTCTGTGTGTTTCAATGTCTGTGTAGGGAGCAATGCATTATACCCTACTCACTTGCAGGACATTTACAATGTCTTACTTTGGTACTCCTGGTGTCATACCTTGTAAAGTACACCTCTGGGGAACGACTTCCCTAGTAATCCTCGTGGTGTGTCCTATAACCTCTCCATGCAGTAGTGTGATATAGATCATGGTCATGGGTTCTATACCCACACGTCAGTTGTGGACGTGTTGTGTGTGTCTCACTGTCTGTTTTGTGAGCAATGCATTTTGGGCTACTCACTTGCAGGAAACCTGCTGATGTCATTCCTTGTGAAATACACCATTGGGGATGGGGTAGCCCAGTAATCTCCATAGTGCGTGCTATAACTGCATAATGCTGTAGTGTGATAAACTAGTTAGGTAGGAGTTCTATTCCATGACATGGCAGGTGTGTTTGACAGTCAGAGCCTGTGTGGAGGTGGCTGTGAGTGTCTAACCACTGGACATGTTGAGGAGCTGGTTTTGTAGTTTTCCTATATGGTGGCCATATTATGTCACAATGTACATGTCACAAGGTTTACAGATCTCAATCAGCCAAGAGACTGGGGTGGCAAGCCATACCCCTACATCTGGCAAAAGGCCTGGTGAACAAAGTAAGTAACCCTACTATTACCCAGAATACGGTCTGAACCCGTGTCATACACAAACACACTTGCCTAGAGTATCCCGCTATGTTGCTAGTACCCTGCACATTGTTGACAGATAGTAGGCATGGTGTGCTTGCAGTGGGCCACAGAGGGCATGGCACCCTGTCCAACAGGCACATAATTGCGGACAATGCACGTTCACTATGTTCCTCACTGGACACCTGCAACATATGTGGTACCATCAAATGTGATCCACAAAAAACATACAATGCCTTACACACATGCCCTCTATGGACAGATGCCACTGACACCAGGGAATACCTGTACAAATGCAGGTGCAGGGTCAACCTGCTGTTTATTAGCAGGTCCTGCCACACCAGGCCAGTATTGGCACATCTGATGATAACAGTCAGTGTACACAACATGTGCCAGGCAAACCAGGTACACTTAAACATGTCACTGTACATTACTGTGGGTCGTGCATATCCCAGGCAATGTCCATGTCAAGGACTATCAAACACAGACATGGCATGCATTGCAAAGCAATGGCCACACACAATGGTAACCAGGATGACATGACAGTTCATACAATACCCATCTGTGTGGGACATTGCAGACACTACACCCCTGAACCCCACTGCAGACCACTGTCAGGTGGCCTGATGCCAAGGATTACCCCTCACCCAACCTTGTACAGCCGTCTTGCACAGCCAACCACGACACCCCCATGAAGCAGTGCACACATGCATGTCAGTACTAGCACCTTGTGTCTGCATGAGGGATATGATGTTCCCAACCACAGTCACACCCAGTATAACTTCTACTGGCATACTGACTGATGTCAAACACGTTCACATGCCGTAGCCCATAGAACCTCAGGGTATCCCCTGTGGTGCATGTAATACCTGTGCATTACTGTAGTGTGGCAAACTAAGGAGTTATGAAATGTATTTGTGAGCCTGCCAAAGTGTGCTAATGTGTTTGAGTCCCTTAGAGAGTGTGGTTGTGTTGACAATGACATCTGTTCATGTGGACAGCCATGTGTGCTACACCTAATGTATGTCTACTATATCTCTGTTGCAGATGTCGCTCACCAGCACACATATATGTTCTTACAGCACACCAACATGTCAGCTATGTGGCACATGGACTAACTGCATGCACCTGTAATAACAATGGCTAGTCAGTCAGGGGTTTGAACCCCTGTACTGGTAGGTGTGTGACAGACGATGCTTAGGTTTTAGTCTCCCAGCCCTTCTCTGATATACTTTGCCTCTGTCTGTCCCTCCCACACACTCTCTGGTGGATGTGGAGATGTACACCTGCTCAGCAGTAGCTTGTGTTTTGTAAGTGATGGTCATGATCAGGTGATGGCCTCTGCACCTATTGCAGTCCTCCACTAGCTGATTGCATGTGGAACAACTGTGGTGACATTCCCATAGCCAACTGCATAGAAACACAGTACAATATCTAGGAACATCATGTTGGTGTTTGCCCATGACAGTCACTGTGAGTGGAACCTGGATCTGGTGTTTGGTAAACAGCATCACAGATGATATCTGGATATTCCTCAAACAACATACACAGTGAAAAATAGCCTAAAGACAGGAGGGTGATGTGCCCAGACACGACTACAGCATGTAAGTGTAGCTATGCTTCATTGAGACTACTACCAATTTAACAGATTGTGTGTGGTAATGGCTAGTCTGCATATTTTAATAACTGACAAGACAGTGCTCTGTTTGTGAGGAAACCCCATCTGTAGGGTCATCTGTGGACTGGTCAGGGTGTGGAACCATTTGTTTCTTGTATTACTCACAGAACACACATCTGTGAACTGCAGAAGCATAGTGTGAGGACTGCAGTCAGTACATGGTGACAGTGATGAGAGTTACTGCCATGGCATCCCTGATTGGACATACGTCACATGAAACAGTGGTATGACAGTCACTGTCTAAGGTTATCACAGTGACATGCCAATAATGGGCCACTGTTCATAGCTGCAGTCACAAGTCATCTACGCTTTGTACAGATGTCATGCAGTATATATGCATGTGTTGTACTCCCTCTGCAAATGTATGACATCTGTTGTGTTGGATTGATGGTAACATCTATGCATGCTTTTACAAATAATCCTGAATGCTGTTGACTATTACTAAGCCTTATCTGTGTTAAAACTGCAACACCATAGGCTGTATGGGATTGGAGGTCCCGGCGGAACCACCTGTCCCACTTCAACTGGCCATGGCACCGGGCTCCAGCATGTCTGGGACCCAGCCTTAGACCTCCACCTCTGTTGGGTCTGCACCACCTTCTGATGGAACCGGCACTGAGGATGGGGCTTGCCCCCCCCATGAGCAGGTCCAGACAGGAACTTGTCAGCTGTCGTACAGTCCAGGACATGGTGCGTAGGGGGCTCAATAAGGGGTTTCAAGGCCAACTATGCCAGCTTGAGGGCACAGTGTCACATGTCACATTTAAAGGGTGAGCCTGCCCTTCCTAGACAGCCCCCAGCATAGCCATTTTGCGGCTGTGAAGGTACAGTGGTGGCTGGCCATGGGTGGGGACCTCCATCCCACTGTTTCCATTTGGGGGCTCGTGGGCCTGTGACTGTCAAACACACCTCCCCATCCAAGGTGTATCCCCCCCATGTGTCATACACTGCCCTTGTATGCTGTCTTGTCTGTCATCCTACCCAACCTATCCTCCACAAGCATACCTACTCTCCATCCCCAACATCCCACTCTCACCTTACGAAAACGGAAACAAAAGGCCAATCTGTTCCCAGAACAACTTTTGCCCCATGCATAGCTGTCCATTTCACACGTGTCCACTGGACACATGTAACCTTTTTAATTTGCAACACAACATACTACTGTTGTCCTCACCCCTCTCTCAGGCACACAATCCTGTTATGCACATGACTCCTAAAGGTTCCAGGTACACATGATGCAGACAACCCCATTGTACACACGACACTACCGGTCCCTCTATGGTTAGCCCATTTAACTTTTTAATGATGATGATGATGTTGCACACAGCACCTTGCAAGAGTACTGTTCGCACATAATGATTGGATAAGAACTGTTTTGTTAATGTTAATGTAAACAAAATGCACAAAGTAATGTATTTGGGCAATGTACAAATGTTTGTGTGTATTAATGACACATGTCTGTCTGAGGGAGTCTTGATATTACATAAGACAACAACACTACATAATACAGGAGTTGCTGGTGTTTCCCTTTTCATTCTTTTTTAATGCTTTGTTGTCACATGGTATGTTCTTGATATATCTATATATATATGGGTCTACTTCTATTCACTGACTCCCATTTCGTCGAACTTTCATTTCACTGAAACTTCATTACATCGACAAGCATTTTAGGTGGGGGGCTTCGCCCCCCACACCCCCCAATGTGGGAGGCTGTGCCCCCCACACCCCCCTACTATATATATCAACTCCAGGGTCGCACAACATTGGGGAAGGGGGCAAATGCTTGTCGATGTAATGAAGTTTCAGTGAAATGAAAGTTCGACGAAATGGGAGTCAGTGAATAGAAGTAGACCCATATATCTATATCTATGTATGTATCTATATCTGGACATAAACACGCACACACACACACACACACACACACACACACACACACACACACACACACACACACACACACATACATCTACATGATGGAATACATTTCCTATACTGTTGAATGACTGTGGTGGATGATATGTTTGTGATAACATCCGATGTCTGTACATCTGCCATGGCTTAGTGGTAAATAACATTGGTTGTGGTGTGCAGGGCCCTGGTTTCGAGCCTTGCAGAGGCTGTTTATTTTGCTGCTGGGCAGAACAAGGGCCGTTGGATATGGAATGATTAAGTCACTTTTAAGAAGTTGTGAGCAGGTGTGCACAGGTTTGTGTGATGGTAAGCAGTGGTTACTTTTGGTTACAGTTCCTTACACTCAGTTACCTTCTTGATTGCTTAACCTGTGTGGGCAGTGCTTACCCCTGTGCAAACAGGCTGTAACCCGCTCACTGCTGCTTAAAAGTGCTTACTCCTGCTTACCCCCGCGCTAATTTCTTTAAAAGAAAAGAAACAAGGGGTGACAGGAAAGTGGTGAAAAAGGGGCACAAAGAGGGAAAGACAGTAGGCAAGGTAGTTAGGGATGTGCAGGAAGGGTGTAGGTAAGGTCCATAGCTGTGCATTTCTTCTACAGCAACTGCTGTGCATATGCAATAAATTTGGCAGTACATTTGAACACTCACAAGCCTGAGAGAGGGGTGAGGACAACAATAGTATGTTGTGATGCCAATTAGAAACATTTACATGTGCCCAGTGGACATGTGTGAAATGTAAAGCTATGTATGGGGCATGCTTTTTTTGCTGGAACAGATTGCCCCTTTTTTTCTTTTATTTTAGGTGAGAGTGGGATGTTGGGTAAGGACAGTAGGTATGATAAGGAAATATAGGTTGGGTAGGATGACAGACATGACAAACAAGACGCATACAGGGGCGGTATATGACACATGTGGGGAGGAAAACCTTGGATGGGGAGGGGGTGTTTGGAAGTCGCAATTCCATGACCCCACAAATGGATACAGTGGGACTGAGGTCCCCACCCATGGGCAGTCACCACTGCACCTTCACAGCCCAGAAGGTGGCTGTGCTGGGGGCTGTGTAGGAGGGGCAGGCTCAACCTCTAGTTGTGCCACTCAGCCCTCAAGCTGGCACAGGCAGTCTCGAATCTCCCTGTCGAGCTTGCTATGCACCATGGCTCGGACTGTACCAAGGGTGACAAGTTCCTGTCCGCTCCTGCTCCTAGGGGGGGCCGAGCCCCATCCCCTGTGGCATTTCCACCCGAAGGTGGTGCAGGGCCAATGGATGAGGAGTTCCCAGGCTGGGCCCCAGATATGCTAGTGCCCAGTGCTATGGCCAGCTGAGGTGGGACAGGTGGGTCCGCTGGGACCAGCCTTCCAATACGAGCTATGTTGTAGCATGTTTAAGGCAGATATGAGTTAGCAATAGTCAGCAGCATTCACAATTAGTTATAACAGCATGCATAGATATTCCCATTACCCAGGGCACCAGATATTACATAGTTGCAGAGCAGGCAGAACACATGCATATATGGGTAAACAATGGCCATTACAACAACATGCAGGTTTCATTGATGGTAAAAGGACACCAATATGGGAGTATTTTAACATGGCACATGCATAGAAACAGATGTGAATATTTATAAACCAATAGGACATATGTCCCAACAAAGGTTAGGAGTGTAAACATACCAAATGAGTTGTGTAAATCGGTTATTTTTGCACATATGGTAGGGGTGAGAGAGAGTTCAACTAACAACTAATAAATCTTTGTAGTTTTCACAACATTCGTAGTCACTGCAGTGGTCTGTCCCTTACATGTATTATTACAGTACCAATGGTGTTATATTGTACAATGGTGTGTTTGTAGATTAGTGTGTACGAGACCTGTGTCTTATGTACAGACTTGACAAGATGCAGGTGTTAATGCAACATGTTTTGAGACTGCTGACTGCTGTCATACACTTTGGGTGAGATGCTGGGATGACAGGTATGTTTGCATGTACATTCTCTGACTATGTACAAGTCTGACTATTAGTTATATGTCATTTACAGCTACCTACATTTCTTGGATCCTCAGACTAATTTGTCAGGGGAACAGGGCAAAAGGCAGGTGATGTGGGCCATTTATCAGGACATACTGGGCAGATTGGAACAGTTGAGGGGTAAGAATATGCATACCACTTTCTATTTGAGCATTCTAGCATAATCTGTACAGTTGTTAAGTGTATAAATGCATACAGCTTTCTCTCTGAACATTCTAACAAACTGTGGGCAGTTGTGTGGAATGATTATGCATACAACTCACTGGCACTTCTGGGATCCAAAGCCCTGCTGTGTGTGACAAAAGCATTACAGTTAAGGTCACTGTACACTATGCTATCAGGCAATTGTTGTGAGGCTTTCCAATGTATTTAGTCTAATATGACTGACCTGTTTGCACTTCTGACATTGTTATACAGCACTTCATACACATTTTATCTGCATACCACAGTGCGGGTAACACTGCTTACTAAAACAGTACTATTTAATAACTGCAACAGTACAACAACATATGACTGCAGAGTAAACAGAAGCAATGCAGGGTTTACACCTTTATTCACAGCATATTACACAATTCTGTATACTGGTACAACACTTTCTGAGGCTCTTACATTTATTTGTTATGACAGTACAAGCAGGCTATTTACTAACATGCCTCACGATGCATCCTTTGCAGCCTAGCATCATAGGCTTGCTGGTTCACAGCACACTCATCTGTAGCTGTCAGAGAAGTACAGTGATATTTAGCCATACCTATCCATAGTATACACAAGCTAGGCAATTATTAACTACGTAGTGGAAGGAGTACTTACTCAGTTCTGGGGTATTCTGCATATGCCTTGCTTCCAGGATCCACTGTTCCAGGAATCCCCCCTCCGCCGCTTCAGGTCTGCGTGATGGTGCCTGACCTGCTCACCAGTCCGGGGGATACCTGTGGCACTAGTGAGGTCACGGGAGAGACTGTCCCAGGCCTCTGTTTTGTACTGCGAGCCTTGGTACTGGTCCTGCAGTAGTCTCCTGTCATGGTGTTTTACCAGGAGTCATACCATGAATTTGGACTCCTGGATGCCCCAGTGCTGTGCTCTAAAGTGAATGCCTTCTCCCACTCCAGCCATTCTGCCTGCAGGGGGATGCTACAACTAGTTATGAGCCATATTCCTGCCTCTTCGGTTTAAGTAGGACCGGATTCCTGCACTTTTCCGTAATTGGCCGGTTTTGAAAAGGCTAAGCTATGTCATATTCATTAAAGGTTCTATGTGTGTCTGGTATCCATCATTCATGTGTACATACACTGTATGGGGTCCTGGGGACTTCATAACTGTATTACAGTGATACCTCCACTCTATGTTTACTGCAGTACTCCAATTCACATATTTATGGTCTGTGGCAAGTTATAGCACATTACACTGTACATAGATTTAATTCACATATTTGATTTGATTTCCCTGTTGTGAGGATTAGTTTGCTGATACCTCCTTTACATGTACTACTATCATGGCATAGTGGTTTACTACTATGACTGTGATGTACACGGTCCTGAGTTCTAGCCTTGCAGAGACTGGTTATTTTGTTGCTGGCCAGAACATGAGCTGTTGGGTACAGAGTGATTAAAGGCACTATAAAGCAGTTATGAGCGGGTGTGTGCAGGTTTGTGCGGAGCTAAGCAATGCTATCCTCCGGTTACAGTTTCTTACACTCAGTTAGCCTCTACATTGGTTCACCAATGTGATACTCGCATACCGGCGCCCAAACAGGCTTACATCCACTTGCTCCTGCACTTGCAAATGCACTCCATTTGGTGTTTGCATCTGACACTCACACCCCTGGGTGGGGATGAGGACTACAATATTACCTTCTGATGCCTATTACATCGGCTTACATGCCTACAGTGGGGTGTTGTGACCATGTGCTTGTAGGTGTTGTGTAGTGGGTTATGCAACAACACATATGGTCATACCGTATTAGCCATTTAAACTGGACTGTGCTGCGGTGGGACCCATATCAGGAATGGCTGCCCATTAGGCATAAGCATGCCGGTTGACTGTACAGAATCCGCAGCCTGTCCAGAGTTTGCTTCATACTATTGGTGTGCTCCTCTTATAATCTGCACCTGTCTGGCAAATACCTGGGAACTGACACCATTAAATACAGACAAGTAACTGGGTTTAGGACCCCACATCCTTCAGCTGAGTCATGCTAATGCATACCTATTATTCTATCAGCTTTCTAAGGTTGTAAATGGAATATGTAAATGGAATATTTCTGTCCCTCCCTATTTGTTCCCCCAACGGTTTATGTCCTGTCCAGTGGATTTGCTCTTAGGGGTTGAGAGGTATGGGCATAAGCTCTGCTCATTTCGGAATATTACTTACATCCCCGGGGCAGTCCAAATACAACTGCGCCAGCCAACACTTGCACGCCTAGGCCCATAATTGCATCCCCATAGTTCTCGCACCTGCCCCTCCTCTACAGCACTCATCCTTACTGTGGGTGAAGGTGGAGTCTAACCACACCACTACACACTGCCCAGTCTCCACGTGTCAGGACCCATGTTGTACGTAGTGTCGACCCATGGGTTATCAGGCTTGCACAACCTACTGGTCCATGTACATCTACAGCCTGGTTTGATGACTCAATACAGGAACTGACTCCAATGATCAGTAATTTTTGGGGTGTCCCACAAGGGACATTGATGTCTTTCTTTCAAGATTAGACCTGGCAGGTCTCACCCACTTGTAGTATCCTGCCTGTGGTCTGGGAAGCAGTGGTGTGTTTACTTTTATTGTGTGTCTGCATGTTTCACCAGTCTAGCTGGGGGGGGGGTGGGTTGATGCTATGTGTTACGCGTTTGTTGTTTGGACCCCTCACCCCCCATATGCACGGCCTGAGAACATATGTAATTCGTAACTGCCACACACATATATATATATATATATATATATATATATATATATATATATATATATATATTTATACACATTACTATATACAGATATATCTGTATATGTATGCATACATGTATATATTTATATACTGCTGTCTATATATATATATATATATATATATATATATATATATATCTAATGACATTTGGGTGTATGGGTGTATGGGTGTCTGCATATGTATATATCTATATTTGGGTATGTATATGTATTCTGTCTCTGTATGTATACATTTGTACTATGGAGAGGGAGAGGTATATCTTCATGTAGCTATGGGTAGATATACACACACATACCTCTACATATATACATCTACATCTGGTTAGTCCGTTCCTTGCCATGTAGATTACACTTTGCTGCAGATGGACTCTTAACGGGTGTGGCTGCTCGTTGGGCGATGCCTCTGCCCATTGAACAGTTATGCTTACATCCCTGGGGCTGTCCATATAGACCCACATCAGCCAACACCTGCACACCTAGACCCATAACTAGCTACCCATAGTACCCCCACCCGCACCTCCTCTACAGCACCAATCCTTACTCTGGGTGCTGGTCGGGTTTGAACACACCACTACACGCTGCCCACTCTCCACTTCATGGAACCCATGTCATACGTTGTCTCGACCCATGGGTCATCAGGCTTTCCCACCCTTGTGTTCTGGGTATGTACCCACCCTGACCAAAATGGTTGGTGTATCACCTTCCTTTGGTTATATGTCAATTTTTGTGGGACGCCCTTGTCTGTGTTCCAAGATTAGATTTCACGGGTGCACTGTGTACCCTCTCCCCGGTTGTATCCTGCCTGTAGTCTGGGGAGCAGTGGACTATTTACATTGTTTGCGGGTTTGTGTGTATGTTTCCTCTGTCCGGCTGGGGGGGGTCATGCTATGTGTTACATGTTTCTTGCTTGGGCCCCTCACTTCCAATTGGCATAGCCTGTGAACATATGTCATTCTTGTGTGCTGTTTCCTGTCATAGCTGTCACGCACACACACACACACACACACACACACACACACACACACACACACACACACACACACACACACACACACACACACACACATATATATATGTCTGCAACTATATATATATATATATATATATATATATATATATATATATATACACACATATATATGTGTGTGTCTGTAAGGCAATGCATACCCCACGCAAACGCACTTAAACATGCTTACTGGTACTTATTTATGGTTAATCCTGCTTACTAGTGCCTTATTCATTATGACACTGACACTTCGCTCCATTTCACTTTTAATTGTTATTATGCAGGTTATACAGCAGACAGATGTTGAAATATGTTCATATACAGATTACCAATGGAAAATGGTATGTGCTACAGTGTGATTCGGAATGGGAATGTCTGTTCGTTGGGTGGATGCTCTACCCACTACACTATTGCTGTGCTGCTTCATTTGCATATAAACCCATATACCCATGACTCCTGGTTCCTCAAACACCCACCCCAACACTACACTAACACAGCAGTCATCCAATCTCCAGTTGGATACACAGTGTATCCACACCACTACACATTGGCCACTCCCTTCTCCTATAGACCCATCCCATGGGTTGACTCACTCCACGTATCCTCCGACATCCCAAACTTTTAGTCCACAAACATTGGTGAAATGTGTGACCAATAGGAAACTATTTGCAATTTTTAGGTTGTCCCACCTGGGCCACACATGTCTTTATTTCAAGACTAGACTCTATACTTCATTACATCATTACTTCCGTTAACATGACACTACAATAAATTAATAATTATGATTATGTGGTAATGCACATGTTACACATGAGAGCTAATAATATATGAGTTCGGTGAAATTATTTTACAAATAGGACCGGTTTAGTTTTTGGCGTTGCCGTAGCAGGCAGATCACAGGAATGATTTCATGTGTGAGAAAGTCCTCACATTTGATTTTTTGAGAACAGCACTGACTTCGGACATTGTACACACTTCTGCATTTTAGCAGTTTCGTTCCTTCCCTATTATGCACAACCTATTATTCTATCTACTGTCGAGGTTTGTAGGGGCACTTTCATGTTATTTATGTCTGCAGAAGGAATGAATGTGTTACAGGGAATGTACTTCTACATATAGATGTATGCATGTGTGCATGCTATATACTTATAATGAACTCTCTGACCTCCACAAGGCAGTCCAATTAGAACCAGGCCATCCAACCCTGACATGTCTGGATCCATAATGTCATACCCATAGTTCCTCCACCCCACCCGAGTTCGACATACACGCAAACCATCCATTTTCTGGTTGCTATCACAGCCATGATACACCTCCACACATTGCCCTCTCCCCAGCATTAGGGTCCCTACACATATGTTGTCCCAACCCATGTATTATCAGGCTCTCTCACCATTTAGTCCTTGAACATACCTGCCCTTACTTGTGTAATGGTCATAGGTCCAACCATCCTAGCAATTTTTAGGTAGTTCCATTAGGGACTACCTTGTGATTGTTTGTAAAGTAGACTTAGCAGATCGACAATGTTGCTCCCACTGGTAGTATCCTGCCTGTGGTGTGAGTAGCAGTGCTTTGCTCACCCCTGTCCAGCTGGGTATGACATACACTGACAGCACTAATAATACTGGAGTTGCCACTGATTCCCTTCTCATTCTTTTTGTATGCTTTATTGTTATGTTGTTCATTCTTCACACACACACACACACACACACACACACACATATATATATATATATATATATATAAAATATATCTGTACATACACATGCACATACATCTACATAATTATATACATTTCCTATGCTGGGCACTGCTTACACTCGCGCAAGTGCACTCAGACTTGCTTACTGGTACTTATATATGTTTACGACTGCTTATTTGTGCTTACACCTGCTTACTAGTGCCTTATTCATTATGACACTACCACTTTGATTGAATTACATTAGTTAAACATTTCATGCGGTACTCCAGTTCACATTTACATGTTATTATGTAGGTTATACAGCAAAATGACATTCCACATGGAAAATTATATGTGCTATAGTTGTACTCGAACCGTGAATGCCTGTTCGTTAGGCAGATGCTCTAACCACTACACTATTGACGTTAACATTGATTCCGCATGTTTTTCTATATGAATGATTTTGATGTGTAAGCTATGCTAAGCAGGGGGCAGCAATGTGCAAACATGCTGCGCTTCACTTACACTTTCGATATTGAAGCACTACAAATGTAAACCAGTGACACGGGGAATCTAACTGTGAAAGTTCAAGGGACGGGGCTCAACATTCCACTACGTGCTTGTGTGTTTACTACTTTGATTTTATTTCAGTATTCATGGACACTCTTGTATGCTTAACATACATTTCAGTATCCATGGACACTGAATTAATTGCTTACTATTAGAGGCAGGCTCTAATATTAAGCATAGTAAGTTGTGCAACTGTGGGGGCATGTTTCCGTCTCCGTAGAGCATTTAAACACGCCCCCTGCACTCTCATATGTTTCCTGTGCACATCGAGGGTGTGGCAGCGCGCCCTCATAAATATTCACATGGCGCTGCTGCACCATCTGTAATGAGGACGTTCGGTGCAAGGCTAAAACCGCCCTTGCGCCGAGCTTCATGAATCCCGGGGATTATCTATATAAATGTGTATATATATATATATATATATATATATATATATATATATATATATACCTATATATATAAAATATATCTATATCTATATATATATATATATATATATATATATATATATATATATATATATATGGGTCTACATATGATCGACAGACCATTTGATCAACACCCATTTGGTCGACAACCAGTATTCAAGACACTTAACAGGATTTGCCCCCTCCCTAATGTTGTGCGACCCTGGAGTTGTTATATATAGTTAGTGGGGGGTGTGGAGGGCACAGCCCCCTACATTGGGGGGTGTGGGGGTGAAGCCCCCCATCTATTTTTGTTTAAAATGTGTTTTTCTTGTATTTTCATACTTTTAAATGAAAATAGGTGGGGGGGCTTTGCCCCCACACCTCCCAATGTAGGGGGCTGTGCCCCCCACACCCCCTAACTATATATAACAACTCCAGGGTCGCACAACATTGGGGAGTGGGGGGCAAATCCCTGTTAAGTGCCTTGAATACTGGCTGTCGAGCAAATGAGCTGTCCACCAAATGAATTTTGATCAAATGGTCTGTCGATCATATGAAGTAGACCCATATATACATATTTAGATATATATATATAATGTATGGGTTCATAGGTGTGTACTAGGCTAATGGCCCTGGAGCATTTACAAGCCTAGCCCATAGGATTACCCTGGCATCGTGCCACCCGACCTTAGTTCCCAGTGCCTTTGTCAAGTAGAGCCACTGGAATGATCCCCGGGGTGAATTTTCTATTTCTCATCCACTCATCAAGATTTCTCTTTAAGAGGATCAGTGAAGTGCTCTGTTTGACATGTATGGGAAGTCTATTCCATAGCATGGGCAATCTCTGGGTTATGAACCTGCCCCTCCAGCTTGTTCTGTTGATTGTGGCAATGAGGTTGAGGTCTGTGAAGCGTGTGGTGCAGTGGGATTGGGATTTCTTTAGATGTAGCATTTCTAAAAGAGCTGGGTCAGATATGGCTTTGTAAGTCAAGCAGAGATCGGCTCTAAGTAGGCGATATGAGACAGAGAATAGGTGGAGTTTTTTGAGTCTGTCCATATAGGACAAGTGTTTAAGGCCTAGGATCTTCTTTGTGAGGTACTTTTGCGGCCTCTCCAGTTGTTGCAGGTGTCTAGTGAGGTACATGCCAAATGGGGCAGTCTATATATATATATATATATATATATATATATATATATATATATATATATATATATCCCTAAAATCCTCAATATGCTTAACACCCCTACATATAACAAAACACGGATCTGGGCTGGATCAAATGCCTCTATGAACACATCCTAACTGAAATCGCAAACCTCAGCAAGGAAGGATTTATAAGCGATGATCTACACAACTTTCTGATACTCACCTTCCCAAGACAGCTGAACTTTTCTGGCATTCCCAAGCTCCACAAACATAAACTTGATCTTCCTTACAGATCAGTGATAGCCAGTGATGGCTGTATCACTGAACCTATTTGGAGGTACAGATCAGGCCTCTGTCTGAAAGCAACAAATCATTCATATTGGACTCCATGGACTTCCTGAGAAAGATCAAGGGAATCCTAGTGAACCATGACTTCATCCTCGTCACACTTGATGTCAAGCATTGTACACAGTCCTCCCTCATGATTACTGCATACAAGTAGCAACCAAAGCTTACAACAAGGAGTAGGAATCCCTGCCCAGGGAAACTGACTCCATAGAAAGGCTGCTAAAACTTTTTCCTTAACAATAACTATCTTCATTTTAAAGGTAAATATTTTAAACAAACCACAAGTATTGCAATGGAGATGTTAAAGCCCACGTTTGGGTAACACAGGGAAAATTGGAAGAAGACTTTATGTACAACCCCCCCCCCCTTTCAACAAGAGATAGCCTGTTACCTCTATTTTATCACTGCCATCTTTATTATTTGGAATGGAAGCCTGGATCTTATTGAGTCATTCCTGGAACATATCACCAATTCTGTGAGTTTCCTCCACTTTACCACCACTCACAGTCTCTATACAGCTTATGTTTTGGACATCCAAATTAGTAAAAATCTGGAGACAGGATTACTACTAATCAATGAGTTGTACTGAAAACCCATCTCGGTCACCTTGCTTCTCCACTACAGCATCAGTGAATGAAAATGAATTAAATCACAAGGACTGAGGATAGCAAGAGTGACTACGGAAAATTAATTATTCACAAAAAAACATCATAGAACTACAAAAAGATTTTATGGACTGAGGATATTTTAACAATTTCATCACACAAATCATAGCCCCATCATTATTAGCAAAGAAAACAACACCCCCAGTTCGGAACACTGTTTTGACCAGACTGACAGATATCTCAGTGACCTCAGCAGACACAGATAATACGTGGAGGACTAGCAATACACTCACCTATTCATTGGACTTTAACAATATGAAGAGAGCAATCAACAACAACTGATATATTATTAATGAGAACAAGACTGAATAAGATCCTCCCCCCAAACCCATCCTTTACCAGCCGTAAAAGCAAGAACATAAGGTACTATGTAGAAAGACAAGCACCAGTAGAGACCTTGTAGCTTAGGAAAGGCACCTATAAATGTGACCCACCTTTCTGCAATTATTGCAGATTCATGAACAACCAGGACACTTTCTGAGGTCGTAACAACCAGCACAGGCTACAGTAACTGCAACTCTGACACAGTTGTTTACAGAGCACAGTGCAAGCTTTGTCCAGCCTTTTATGTGGAAAAGACTATCAGTAAGTTAAAGAGTAGGATAGCACATCACTGCACCAGCGTACGTCAAAGAACCCCCACCAACTATATATATATCTGTCTATACATTTTTTATTTCTTAGTAACCTGGATCGTTTTTTTATAAAATACAAAAAGAAGAAAGAAGAAAAATTAAAAATATAACACTAACAGCTTAAACAAGGGTATCTTTTATTTGGCTAAATAACTACCAAGCAAGCTCCATGCACTAAATCAACTCCAGATCTTTCACAATATCTAATCCATTACAGATGAACAGATCTCACACTGGAACTATTATCTATAGGAATTTGCACATGAATGTAGACCCAACTTCCGCAGGCAGATCTGGGGAAGGTACATGAAAGTACCATAGAATCTGCTTTAGAAAGCTGAGACTCTCTTTCATAGGATCATAGGATGTTAGCAGGCTATTGGCCCTGAGACGCTATTGGCCCGGAGGCCCTTATCAACTTAGCCCAAAGTTTAGCCCATACACAGACAAATCAGCACCCGATGCTCCTGTCCAGCAGGGACACGGGTGGAATCCCAGGGATGTATTTTCTATTTCCCATCCAGTTATCCAGATTGCACTTAAAAAAGGGGTAAAGAGGTACTCTGTTTGATGTGGAAAGGGAGACTATTCCATAGACAGGGGAGTCTCTGGGACACAAATCTGTCCTGTTAGCAAGTCCTATTGATGTCAAAGTGCAGGTTAAGGCCATGTGTGTGGGTTACTCGAGTGGAGCTTGACTCGCGGATATGCAGCAGTCCCATCAAGGTGGGGTCCAAGATCGCCTTGTATGCCAGGCAGAGGGCACCTCTGAGGAGTCTGTATGAAACTGAATAGAGGGATAGGGCTTTTAGCCTATCTGTGTATGGCAGATTTTTGAGGCCCTTGATTCTCTTGGTGAGGAACCACTGTGGTCTCTCCAGCTGCTGCATGTGCTTTGTGAGGTACATGCAGTATGGGACATTGTACTCAATAATAGGCCTTATAAGGGAAGAGTACAGAGATGTTATGACCTCCTTGTCCCTGGATTAGATACCCTTACTTATGAGGTGGGCCATGTAGAAAGCTTTCCATACAATGGAAGCAACATGGTGGTCAAAAGTCAAGCTGCTATCAATCTGGATGCCCAAATCCCTCATGACTGACTGCATGCTTAGAACATTATTAATGTGGTAATTTGTGGGGACATATTTCTTCCCAAAGAGGATGATGATGCATTTTTTTCTCTTCAGCTTGAGGCCATGTTTCTGGCACTAATCATTTGTTTGCGTGAGACCCTCTTGGAGGATATCCACGTGACTAGAGGAATTATGACAGCTCCAAGCTTGCAGTCATCTGCAATCGTGGTCAGCTATAGCCCACTAATTTTGGCCTGTATCTCAGGAAAGTATATCCCAAATAACAGAGGCCCCAAGACCGAACCCCAGGGTATGGAACTCCATATGGGTCTACTGCTTGAGGTGGCATCCCCTATTTTGACTAGGTGGGTTCCATCAGTGAGCCAGTTGGCTATCCATCTGATGGATTGATGTCTAGTTGAGAGAGTTTATCTATTATGCCCAAGTGGGGAATAATTTCAAAGGCTTTGGCCAGGTCATGGTAGGTGGTGTGCACTGTCTTCCCCTCATTCATGGCTTTGGTGACTGTCTCAAAAACGTCGACCAAATTTACCAGACATGACCTCCCCTTGATGAAGCCAAACTGTGTGGGATTGAGTGTTGGAGGCTGCCAATGTCCTTGTTAATGAGGTCCATGATAATCCGTTCCATGGCCTTGCAGATCAGGCTAGTTAGGCTGATGGATCGATAATTTCCCGGATCAGTGTATGCTCCACCTTTGTGTAAAGGGATGACAGTGGGTGTCCTCTACTCGACCCTCCTTTTAGGCCCATTGTGGATGCTAAAGCATCCAAAACATTCAATCTGGCCAAATTTATTGACCACAAGTTGAAACATGTTTTAGAACAACACACACATGTGCTCAAAGATTCATGGGACTGTCTTAAAAAGATACGGCAGGATGTCTATGGAGACCATTTCATTTTTGTCACCATGGACATCAAGGACTTGTTCACTGCCATTCCCCACGATGAAGGGCTTGACATGTTTTACGACTACTTATGTTCCTTTCCTACTGAGTGGCATTCTAGAATCCTTATGTATAGAACATTGATGGAAATAATTCTACAAAATAACTTTATATTATTTGAAAACCAACTTTTCAAACAAAAAGTCGGAGTTGCAATGGGAGCGGCTATTTGCTAATATTGTTCTTATCCAATGGGAGTTTAATTATGGTTATAAGCATGATTTGTTTAAACATTGTAAATTCTATGGTAGGTATCTCGATGATCTTTTAATTTTTTGGGATGGTACAATGGAACAACTTGTTGAATTTTATAATTTTTTGAATACAAGCACCTGTTTTCTCACATTTACAATGGAGAGTAACCTTATGTCCATCAACTACCTGGACATTACTATAGTCAAGGACCTACAGAACAAAAAAAATTTGTCCACACTATATAGAAAACCCACATATTCTAACACCCTGTTGCACTTTGACAGTAGTCATCTGACACATCAAAAGAAGTCTTTGGTCAAAGGACAGGGTGTTAAAATTTCTAGGATGGTCAGTGAGTCCTCTAATTTTATTCATTTAATAAGAGTATTGAGGGATATGCTCAGCCAGAGAGGTTATCCAGTCACTTTCATAGATCCAATATTGGACAAAGTCATAATAAAAAGAAATAGTGGGCAGTTTTACCCCCTTTTAGGTACCTTAGGAAATACTCCTGTCCTGGTTCCAGGTGAGATCCCCAGGCCAAATAAACAGGTTATAACCTACCCAGGCTTAAACGAAACAATTAATATAAAGTGTTTTTTAAGGAATCATAAGTTATGTATTGATAAGAACACTATTACACCTTTGTTTAACTGATTGTTACTAGCACTTTAAATTTTTACTTTTTTAAAGAAAATTTTTTTTTAATTGATTGATTGTTTAATTGTTGATTGAAGTGTTATTTAAAGCAGAGTGCTTTCATCATTTTGTATTCTGATGAAGTCTCTTGACGAAAGCGGCTATTAAAGTATTACTATGCTATTTCTGTGAATTTGTTGTGACACTCTGCAGCAGTCTCTATTTTCCTCACCTTGGATCTTGTTGTTTTTAGGTTATGACGAACAGTCCTTATACCGACGCTTTGATACTTACTTTCAACACTATTTTTTATATCAAACAAGTACTATATAATATAGATCTGAAGAAGAACAGAGTCCGAAAGCGCTTATCTGTGTTAAAAACTGCTTGTTGAATTTTGCCTTGTCATATTAAATTAGTGTTTTATCGAAGGATTGTGGTGGTCTACATTGGTTTGTTTGCTAAAGTACTATATAATAATTGGATAGTTTTCACAACTGACGACATGTGTAAGTTGAAGCTTGGTGTAAAACCATGTGTGATATATAGAAGGGACAGATGCATCAAAAATCTATTGAAAAGCAATTATGAGTATAAAGGTAGGGACAGATGTGTAAATGTGAGCACAATGTCCTTACATATATGAGACCAGATGCCTTGGCTGAGTGTAGAGGGTTGTATGCCCAAATGTACCCCCACCCAGGCTCATGGTGGCTGCCGTGGAAATTGCCAACATGTGTAACAGACATTCACCTTCTGCCACACAAGCAAACTGTGTACAGTCAACTATATGTAGCACATGTAGAGTGTGCTGATCAGCTGCATGATGATTGCCCCTATGGCCATACAGATAAGAATAACCAAACAGGTGTATAATTATGTTGGTCAGTGGAAGAACCACCTCTGTACAAGGGTATAACATTTGATTTTGTGCACACAGCTGGTGTGCAGCCTATACTGTCATTATGATTGCAAGGGCATCTCAATGGTCATAGTACTCATGAGTATGAGTGTCGTATCACATGTGGAATGCAGTCTGGACTGTTAGGATATGTAATCCATGATGTGTGTTAACCAATGACAGGCCAGTTACAAACTACTTCAAACATCTGGATAGTATGGGGCAGGTCATAGGAATGTCATGTGTCACATGTGCTGGGGACAAGGGAGTGTAAATGACACAGTGGGTGTGTACAGGTTAGGTATGAGTCCAGTCACAGAACCACCATGGGTCTATATTAGATGAGCGACCGTTCCGATGTTCGAATCATAGATGGTCAACATCATATGATTGAACGTCAGAAAGGTCGAAGGTGAAAGTCAATGGCTTTTCACGTGTAGAATGGGAAATTTTCCCTTTCTGCACTGAAGTGCATTCTCGGAGTTGGTATATTTAAGTAGGGTGGTGTGGGGTTGCAGGGGTGTTCCCCCCCTGCTCAGAGCCGTAAGGCAAGTTTTTTTTTTTAAATATTATATAGTCGATATTTCGGTCTTCGCTCAAATGAGTTCGCTCATGTGAAGTTCGAAGTTTTGAAACTTCGACTATATAATATAAATCCAGCCACCGTATGTGGAGTCATGATGTATGAAGTCACCGACAATCTGGGCCTGTCCTTTGAGAACATGCATGTAACTGCATTGTGCTTTGAGGGTCTGCTTTGCATAGGTTCCAAAGTGTGTCACATCAAAACGACACTATCCACTTCAGTTGGATGAGGTGGAAGTGCCTCCATGCTAGGGGGGGGGTCAACCTCATCACAACTGTCACACAGCACTGTCCACCTGTTATTATACAGCCTGCTAATGGCAGCTGCCCACCAGTCAGGTTTGCAGAGCCATGATGACTATGTATCCCTCCTGTCAGGTAAACCTGAGTTCGTGCCACTGTAATGCGGCAGACATAATGCATGGGTGTACAGCTCTGCATACTTGCCAGTGCCATCTGCATATGTTTTGCTGGACATTACTGGATTGAGGAGAGCACATCATCACAGAGGGAAAGCCTGTAGCAGAACACTTACCATAGAGATGTGTACTACAGGATGCAGGAGGTGCTGCAGGTAATATACACAGGCAGAGTGTGTCAGCAGAGCCAGAGGTAGGCTATCCTGTTCACACCAAAAAATTCATGTTTTTAAGCTAAGTATGCCAGGCATTGGTATCATTAAAAGAGTTGTAGGCAACATGCATGATGTTTCCTTGAGTAACATGGCATTTAAATATAAGGATATTTCCTTGATGTGGACAACTGCCAGGCCATGTGTTACTGTCTGGTAGTAATTTGCAGTGTGTATGAGAGCAGGCCTTGTTACAAGCAGGGACTTCCAAAGCCTATGGTAGCTCTGTAGCTGTGATAATCTGCTGTTACTTTGAAGTGACTGTGTGGTGCACTCTATTAATGTCCCTCATTTGCAGTACCTGCACTGGCAGTCTGTATTAATGCATACTACTGCATGGTGTGACACTTTATGCACATATAGGTTTGCTATAGTGATGTGTGACATGTGTACCTGATTGCAGGCCTGTGACCTCCACCAGTGAAAAGCAGACATGTCATTTAAAATGCATTGTGTGGAAAAAGGGAGTTTAACTCAGTCATTAAATGATGCCATCACATTACAGTATAGTCACTTGTACACAGCACTGGATTTAAACCCAGGACTGTGTGTGGCAAAATATACTGCAGGCAAAGCAATTAACAATTAACAGGGTGAGCTACTGAGTCACTGCTGCAGCATGTGTATTTGCAAAATATGTTTGCACAGAGAGGCTGTGACACACAATTTCTACATCCCTCAATATGTGCATAGCTTTATATGGATGTATGTGTGATCCCGGGTTCTAGTTCAACATGTATTTTGCCAATAATACTTTAGCAGGTGTGATTTGACATGTTGCTCATGAAGGGCAAAATTCAGTGCTATCACAATGCAGTTTCATGGAATAGTATGTGTTTGGCTATCTAGTGTTGTAGTATTACACCAGAGTTCAGGGTATACTTCCATTTACACTTTGTTTAATATAATTATATTGTAAGCACATTTGCATGGCATGCTGCACCATGCAGCTCTGCTCAGACACACTTAATGTGGCGATTACTATGATTTGTTTAAAACACCTATTTAAATTAACAGTCTTGTGGCATAGCAAGTTAATGCAGTGGTCCACAGGTACGGTAGTCATGGGTTCAAAATAGGAGACAGATGTTTATTTTGTAAGTGTGTACTACAAGTTTAAAAACACATAGAACTAATATAGCTCTATTTAGCTGATCTGAGCGAAGCTGTGCAGGTCAGCACACCGCACAGCCCCACTCTAAAAAAATATAAAGAAAAGAAAAATGGGCACGTAGGAAAGTGGTGAAATAGGGTGCAAACAGTGGGAAAAAACATAGTGATAGGTAGGTAGGGATCTGCAGGAAGGGTGTAGGAAAGAACCATAGCTATCCATTTCTTGTACAGCAACAACTGTGCACTTTGACAACTTTTGTACATGAGTTTGGACTCCCAACACCAGAGAGAGGGAAGAGGACAACATAGCTGCATTGTCATGCCAACTGGACTAAAGTACATGTATCTAGTGGACACGTGCTACATGGAGAGCTATATATGGGGTGATTTTTTTTGTGGGACACAGGACCCTTTTTTTAAGGTGAGAGTGGAATGACGGGTTAAGGATATAGGTACATGTGGGAGTTTGGTGGGTGAGGATGCATTCACAGACAGACAAGACAGCAGTGATGTGGGACATATGAAGGTGCTAAATACATTAGATGGGAGGGAGTTGTGGAATCCAAGTCCCATGGACCTCCAGACAGCAGCAACATGACTCAAATCCCCACCTATCGGACTGTTGGCACTACTCCTCAATTCCCTGAAGGTGGCAGTGCTGGAGGCTGGAGTCCAGGGCCAACCAGCTCCACCAGGTAGTCAAGCATTCGCTCAGTCCGGTGCAGGAATTGGTTCAGTGGTGGAATGCAAGCTCATCATGGGTGATAACCGCCCTACTGCTCCCATAGGGGGGCCTGGACCCATCCCCTGAGGTAGTGGTACCCGATGCCTCGGGTATTGGAGGGGTCACTAATGGTCTGGGTTCCAGACGTGCTGGGACCTGGTGCCATGGCCAGTTTAGGCCAGGTAGGGCAATCAACCAGAACTGGCCTACCTTGACTTGCTGAAGTGGATGATGTATAGCAATAAGTTAAGATTAGTATTAACCAAACCATTGTTAGTATTAACAAAATGGAACATATTTTTAAGTAATCCAAATACATAATGTACAGTTTGTGCAACAACAGTAAATAATATAAGTCAGTATGGTAACAGCATGCCAGTACAAGGTAAACCATAGGGCCAACAGCACAGTTTAACAAATGTGTTAATACTGCATCATAATAAAACAGCAAAATCAACCGCAATATCAAAAATACAGTTAGCTTAGCAAAGTACATTATAAAAACATAACAAAACATATCAACCAACCAATATAATTCCAGATATAGTTAGTGTATCAAAATATGTTAATATTAAATCATAATAGTAATAAATAAAGTAAGAAAAATGGGTGGAGAAAAAGAAAGAGACATTCCACTACTGACATTGCAAATTTTATCCCTGAAAATCTGATAATGTATACTCTAGAAGTGTGTAGTGTCAGTTAAGAGTACAGTGACTACAATCCCCGTATAGCTGATGTGGCATGTCCATACCTCTCCAGCTATTCCCATGGGTCACTATGGGCCAAGCAATGACAAATGCGGTTATGCCACTATACAGACCAGTTTCACATAATGTGGACATATAACTACTCAGGTGTTCTGCAAATGGATATGGTAATACACTGAATACCAAATGATACTTTATATGCTAATTGTGTGACTGATGGATTAGGCATTTTACATTATATTTTAGGAAATCGTACACTTGAGAGGCATGTTTGTGCACAGTAGGTAAACTAGACAGGCGTCATGCCTTAGTTGGAAGGCAGGAGAGTTGAATCCAGTAGCTGTGACTGCAGGGGACATCTAAACTGACGTAACAATTTACTGCAGCAACTCAGTCATACTGGGATTAAAATAATTTATTTAAGAATCAACAATTCTGATAAACACATTCTTGGTATTGATGTTAACATCCTGTGATATCTAAACACAATATACACTCAGATAATATGGGTTACCTTACCCATATATTTGTTAAAATATGATAAATAAGTGAGTAATAATGAAAATGTACTGCTACATACCACTGGATTTGAACCCAGGACTGTGAGTGGCTAAATGTGCTACAAACAAAGCATTTAGCAAACTGAGCTACTCAGCCACTGTTGACTATTGAGTGACTGACACTTACCTGCAGATCACCTGGAATTATACTATGAACTGTGCAATACAGGTTACATGACACACCTCTGAAATTGTAGTACTACTGCACTGTTATATTAGACTGTAGTGACAGTTGATCACACATGCATGGAATAAAAACAGTACTGCATATATTAAGTAAGCTTTATTTCAGAATCAAGAATGTTAATGTAAACAATTTATTGTAACCAGTTTGCAATATCTGTTAAGTCCACACACAATACCTGCACATGGACTGGGCTATATCACCCATATACCATTATTACCTGATATCAGAGGGAGTGAGACCATTGTGTGACTGACATTGGCCTGGAGACAGCCTTGGACAGTACTATGAGTTAAGCAATACAATTTGCAGACCATTAGATTTACAGGTTACAGCAATTACAGTTTTACACTTCACTGCAGCAATTGTACCATAGACAATCAATGCATACAGCTGTACTGCAATGGTTATGACAACACAATCCTGCTGAATACCATTTGGCTTAGTGTTATTGGTATAGTTATTGCTTTATTGAAATACAGATCTTATCATTCATTTATTGCATTACAGTTCTACTTGCCCATTTATTGCACTACAGTTTTTCTTGTATATACTTTATTGCAGTAAATGCTTTACTCTGTCTTGCTTACTGCATTACAGTTGGTATACTAAAGCCAAACTTACAACGCTCATGGTGCAATGTGTCTAAGTGCCCAGCATGGCACTCTACATCGTGAGCCTTTTCATCAGCAGGTGCTGGAAGAGAGGCACACCATTATACATGCCAGTTTTGCAGACATTCAGATAGCAATTTGATAAGACAGAAGGTCGGCATACTTACATATTGGTGGGATATTCCCATCCCGAGCTTCCTGGATCCAGGTTCCAGTGTTCCCCTCTGTCTCCTCTTCAGGTCATTGTAGTGGTGGCGACACTGGAGTCGGGGAAAACCAGTGACACTGGTGAGCTCCTTGCACTCCAAGCCCTGGTATCTGCCCTGCATCAGCTGAGGTTAATGTTTTTTTTTTTTTTTACAGGGAGCCCAACCATGACCTTGGACTTCGGAATGCCCCACTGTTGCACTCAAAAGTGCATACCCTCTCCAACACCACCTGACATATCTCTAGTAGATTGAAATCCAAAGCAGTATGCAGAATCCCTGCCTACTTGGCTTTACATAGGCTGTTTTCCTTCCCTTACACATCACTGAGTCAAATTCAGAAAACTGTTGCGCTGCTTGGCAGTGTGCAAACCAGCTGAGCACTGCACAAACATTGCAACCATTGTTATGTGTAAGCAGAGTTGAGCACAGCACAGCTCCGTGCAGCAGTGTTATATTTAACAAATCTGTACCTGCATTCAAAAAAAGATATAGTTACAAGTGCAGAAAAGTTCTGCCTGCTATATATTTGAAATTAGGACCTACTAGACATATTGTCATAACTCTCTCCATGTAGAGACATGGATAACGGAAAAACTGCTATACTACTGAAGTACCTGATAGCATTGCTGTGCAATGTACAGTGTTGTGCAAACCCATGCACACATCTGCAAACATAACTATAAATAATTAATTACATCCGGTTTCTATTTTTAGATGTCTGGCAGGTGTCAGCAACAAGCACTTTGAAAAAAAAAAACTATTAAAAAAATGGAGAGATAATTAAGTACATCTGGTGTCTATTTTTAGATGTTTGGTATGTGCCAGCTGTCTATATGTGAGCACAGATTTTGCACCATGCAAACATGCCATAATTGAAAAAAATAAACAAATTAGAATGAAATACTGAATATTATACATGTCATGTCACACTTCACACCATTACTACAGTGACTAGGAGCTTTGCATGGAGCCCACAGTCATCTACAGCCAAAGTTGCCCACTATACACTCCCTATACTGATTCAATAACCCTATTCCTTGGATCTCCCTTGGCAGAGCACCATCATTAATATGAATACCACACTGCTGACAGAGATCTCTGGCCATGTACAAGGATTCCTTCCATGTAGGGCCTACACTATACCTACACGAAGTTGATTAAATTCCTGGGAATGTGTTTAGGGCATTTATATGTTCCCCTTTGTATTTTTCTGTCTCAGATTGTTCTAATTTCTGCTTGCATGCCTTATTACTTTATAGCTATATGTCTGTAAGGATGCAGGGTACAAGAGTCACTGAATAAAGATTTAACTCAATGTTGTTTTTCCTTTTTCTTCAACTGCTACCTCTGGGTTGACTGCAGCTACTTTAACTGTTGGTACTGGATGGTCCCATGTGATCAAGAATTCTTCATTTTTGATCATTTTGTCATTCACCTTTCCAATGCTTCTCAACCACTTTGTGTAATATTTGCACAATCCATTTGTTTTAGTTTCACAAGCAATATATATCTTTCCATTACATATCTTCTAATACTTTCTTACCTTATTTATTTATTTGGTCATTTATTTATTTATGATTGCAGTTTTTTGTTCACCAGGTTAGTTGTACTAAGCCTATGGCCTTTTTCCAGGGCCGAACTAATACAGTATTCATATTGAATAGAAATAATTTGAATAGGGCACTTATCAAATTGTTGTGCCTTCAGATTGTTGTTTGTACTGAGGTCTGAGATTCTACAATCAGATGAGCAACAATTTCTTGTTTTGTGCTGCATAACCTCCACATGTCTGTATCTAGTCATTATCTTGATCTGGCTTTACTAGCCTTACATCTTTTTGGTTAAATTAACCTTTACTTAGCCATTCATGCCTCAACTCTTGACAAGCTTCCACTACAATAGAGGGATTTTCAGTTTTCGTTTTCTTCTGGTCACGCTCTTATATTCTTTATAGTTATGTGCGCTCTTTCTTGCTACCTGTTTTTTTTTTTTTTGTCTACTTCCGTGTTTATTATCACACCTACTCCCTTTGCAATTCCTTTGATAACATGAATTAAGAGGTACATTGACACTTGTTTTCTTCATGGTTTAGAACATTCACTAGATTTGGATCTCATTATGTTAACAAATATTTACTCGCTGTCAGTACTGTAGGTCAATACATTAAGTACTTTTCTTTTTAAGACAGACCAAACATCTGCTAGACTGAGGGATATACAGTACTGCTCTACACACTTTTACATGCATCACTTCATAAGTATGAAGCTGTGTTCCTGTCCAAACAATCCAGCACTTCCTGGAGTCAGTACCATCACAGATGTAGGTTAGAAGATGGAAAAAAAAAAGCTTAAAGCCTAAACTTTACTTCTATGTCACAGCAGTTTTTTAAGTATTTAAATTACAACTTATTAGGCTTTGTTTTCTTGTATTTATAACTCAGTTTTAAAAAGGCAGGTTACTGTTTCACAGTGGCTGTGCAATTTATTAATGAATAAGATATTTTATGCATTTGTAAGCTATGAATGTGAAATGATTTCATATTGTGTAACCTATCTATGTCATCCTTAGGTTCTTCCACTTTTAACAGATCTGTATTATGGCTTTGTTAAGTAATAGATGATCCTGGTTTCTTTTAATATTATTCTGTTCTATTCCGATGACCGACTTTCTGCATAAATGACTAAAAACTGTCTGCATCAATTATTCTATGCAATTTCTATGTTGCTGAAAAGCAAGGCATTAATCAACAGTTTTTAGCAAGGTTTGCAGTTTCACTTAAGGAGGAGTCTATTTTTTTTACCATTAATAAGCAAGCTAGTGTCATGTTTGTTTGCTCCTACAGAAATAATTTGAGCTCAGAATTATATCAGTGAAATGAAGTTGATGCCTTTAGCTGGAAATTGGTACACCATCTGGATGTAGAGTTTTCTTGTCAAAAGCCTTTGTTAATTTTGTCTCAGTTTCACTGGTGTTACATATTTCTATTGCATATACTCCACTACTAGTATTTTACAACTGTTATTTACTCGGTCATTTATATATTTATACATGCTGCTGCTGTTGACCAGGTTAGGTGTACTAAGTTTATGTCCTACTTGCATGGGAGATGCAAGGTTGTATTCATATGGAGTAGGAACAATTGGATAGGACACAGGGAAAAATGTGCCATGAGGTCTTCCTGAGGTGCCACAAACTCAGGCAGATGGGATCTCATTTTGCTATCTCTGTTAAAGGACAAGGACTGCAGCCCCCCGACCCCAGGAAACACTGCAGTATCATAATTAAAATAAATCCAAGCACCTTGTATAGGAATAGTGCCTGCAGACTTCCACTTCTAGCATCAAAGGCAGGTTTGCTACCTCTTAACTAACCGACAGTTATCTGCAATAGTATGACTGCACAGATATTTTCCCATTCTAGTCTTCCCACTGTGAACTGCCATATGCTACTGTACGACTACTGCTGCATTAAAAACACATTCAGTACTTTAATGCAGTTTCAGCATTTTTAGTTTAGATATTTTACTACGCTGGCAGGAATGGACTATATTTTGTTAGTAACAGTGTAGATAAACTTCATGAATTCAGCATTGTTTGCTTTTTGGTAAGGGTACTCTTCTTAGCCCTCGATGTTCTTTTTAATTTATCCAGCTGTGTAGAGTTTCTAAAACTGTTATAGGAATGGTCCCCAGTTTTAAGACATGGTAACAGTGAAGTCAAGGAAATTAGTATTGCTTCATTCTTTGGTATTTGCCAATAGCATTTTTCTCAGCATTGCCCCAACTGTACCGAATATGAACCTACATGTACCAGCAATATATTTAATTGTTGTTGAAAATTCTTTATTAGTCTTGCTACTCTATCTAATACTGGAATTGTCTGGGTGTCTTTCTTCCACATTGCTCCAGGTGCTGCTAGCATTTCCTGGTATTTTATCTCTCTCACTTTGCAGGACACTATAATCACCAAGTGTTGTTATTGCACTGAATTTTGCTACCTTTTTCCTGCTTCTTCTTTCATAACTGATGGCAGTGGATTATCACATGTAATCAGCACTTCACTTTCAGTGATTCCTTGTGGCACACACTTCCATTGCTTCTCAGCTCCCTGGATGTGTACCGTTTCCACAACTGCCAATGTACTACCTTTGTAACATTATTGCACCTTTCAGTGTACAAACCCTCAGCCATGAGTATGTCACAATCAGTAATAAAATGTAAATCCAATTCCAGTTCTGTACTGTAGAACCTATATTTGTCTCCATCTTATGCAGATTCTACAGACTACATAAACCAGCACATACATAGCCCACTGCCTAGAGCAGTCTTTACAGTTTCATCGTTTGGTTTAGATTCACTTCTACTTACCTATTCTTTATCCAGTCATGGTCAACATGTGGATCTTTCAGGAGGTCTTTCCACTACTTCTGAGCTTTTTTTTCTTCTGGTCATGATCTTTATGTACTTTCTTCTGCTTTTTGTATTTTCTGTTGCTGTCCCCCCCCACACACACACACACTTCTGGTTAATTTCCAAAATGCTTCTGCTAGTCTGAAAGTACAGTTGTATAGTAGAGGTCTTACTTTCATCACTGTTGCAGTATTCCTTACAAAAGGCATAACCTGCCAATAACAGCCATACAGCTGGCCATCCTACAAAAGCCTTTTTTCCTTCCAGGCATCATACGTCAGACTTCTGTACCTTACACCTAGGACATAAGTGACACAGAAGTGCCAAATTCTTAGAACTTAATTACCCAGAAGAACTAGAGCAACTAAGGAGGAAGAGGAAAGAGATTACAGGAGCAGTCAGAAGAAAGAAAACAGAAAGAACCCATGTCCAGAGGAAAAAACACAACAGGGGAAGGAGGGATGGAATACTGCCAAAGTGAGAGGGAGATGAAAAGGAGAAAACACAACAGGGGAAGGAGGGATGGAATACTGCCAAAGTGAGAGGTAGAGGAAAAGGAGAAAACACAACAGGGGAAGGAGGGATGGGATGCTGTCAAAGTGAGAGGTAGAGGAAAAGGCGAAAACACAACAGGGGAAGGAGGGATGGAATACTGACAAAGTGAGAGGGAGAGGAAAAGGAGAAAACACAACAGGGGAAGGAGGGATGGAATACTGCCAACGTGAGAGGTAGAGGAAAAGGAGAAAACACAACAGGGAAAGGAGGGATGGAATACTGCCAAAGTGAGAGGTAGAGGAAAAGGAGAAAACACAACAGGGGAAGGAGGGATGGAATACTGACAGAGTGAGAGGTAGAGGAAAAGGAGAAAACACAACAGAGGAAGGAGGGATGGAAGGAGGGATGGAATACTGCCAAAGTGAGAGGTAGAGAAAAAGGAGAAAAACACAACAGGGGAAGGAGGGATGGAATACTGCCAAAGTGAGAGGGAGATGAAAAGGAGAAAACACAACAGGGGAAGGAGGGATGGAATACTGCCAAAGTGAGAGGTAGAGGAAAAGGAGAAAACACAACAGGGGAAGGAGGGATGGAATACTGCCAAACTGAGAGGTAGAGGAAAAGGAGAAAACACAACAGGGGAAGGAGGGATGGAATACTGCCAAAGTGAGAGGGAGATGAAAAGGAGAAAACACAACAGGGGAAGGAGGGATGGAATACTGCCAAAGTGAGAGGTAGAGGAAAAGGAAAAAATACAACAGGGGAAGGAGGGATGGAACACTGCCAAAGTGAGAGGTAGAGGAAAAGGAGAAACACAACAGGGGAAGGAAGGATGGAATACTGCCAAAGTGACAGGTAGAGGAAAAGGAGAAAATACAACAGGGGAAGGAGGGATGGAATACTGCCAAAGTGAGAGGTAGAGGAAAAGGAGAAAATACAACAGGGGAAGGAGGGATGGAATACTGCCAAAGTGAGAGGTAGAGGAAAAGGAGAAAATACAACAGGGGAAGGAGGGATGGAACACTGCCAAAGTGAGAGGTAGAGGAAAATGAGAAAATACAACAAGGGAAGGAGGGATGGAACACTGCCAAAGTGAGAGGTAGAGGAAAAGGAGAAAATACAACAGGGGAAGGAGGGATGGAATACTGACAAAGTGAGAGGTAGAGGAAAAGGGAAAAACACAACAGGGGAAGGAGGGATGGAATACTGCCAACGTGAGAGGTAGAGGAAAAGAAGAAAATACAACAGGGGAAGGAGGGATGGAATACTGCCAAAGTGAGAGGTAGGACATCTACGGTTACACTAAAATATGTACACAAATGTACTATGTCCTTCCTTATCACTGTTGCAGTGTTCTTTACAAAATGAAAGTACTAAAGCTACTGGAAATCATGCAAGGAGAAAGCTACAGAGGAAACCATGAATGATGGAGCTGGAAAATCCCGCTCGAGTCCCAGAGACAGCATCCAACTTTTAGTGCTTAGTAAAAGTATGCATAGAGGACAAAGTACCACCTTCCAAAAGGATCTGGCATCAATACCCTTAAAAAAACACCAGAACAGCAACTGACAGAGTAGAATGAGCATGAACAGAAGAAGCTGACTGCCATGAAAAGAATAACAAAAAGAAATGGCTGTAGAAATCCAAGAGGAAAGGTTTTGCTTAGAAATAGCTAAACCCAATTTCTTGGCTAGAAAGAAACAAATGTAGTTCAGGTTCTCTAATACCATTAGTTTTGTCTAAATATCTGTGTTGCATATGCATATCCAAAGAACAGAGATTCCTTTAACTGCTGTTAAGAGTGGAGGAAAAAAAGCAAACCATGTTCAGGTACAGACAATGCCCAGCAGATTTCCTAGGTTTGTAGACAGAGAGGAGTTTTTGGTCACTGGATTGCAATGACCAACTGGAAACATAGTTGTGCAGAATGTTTTTTAGTGATGGACAGGAAGATGGATGCTGAATAATTTTATAGGTGGCAAGAAGTTGTGTATATGTTGGTTAGAACTTCCACATCAACTAATTTATACTTTTCATTGCTATACAGTGGTGGGTTCTGAAAGGGGTATGTACTGCAAATTTAGCAACTTTGTTAGAGCATTTTTCAAATTTTAATTTTTGTGAACCTGGAAGTTAGTAAGGATGGGAGCACCATAAAGAAGAATGGGGAGGAGATAAGTGGTGCAAGTGTGGTTTGAGTTGTGTCAGTGAGGAGATAAGTGGTACAAGTGTAGTTTGAGTTGTGTCAGTGACAACGTTGTTGGCTCTGTAAACCATCCCTAGTTTTTGATGTGGTTTTCTTATGCAATTTTGTATATGCATGTCAATTGCAAGATTATCATCTGCTATCAGCCCTAATAGTTTGCTATGAGAAGTGACTTCAATGGTTGTATTATCAAGAGAGAGGACTTAAAATTTTGTTTTTTTTCATGAGAGAGGGATTTGGGGAAAAAGTAGCAGTTTGGTCTTTCTTTGGATTGAGCACGAGTTGAGAGTCATGAAGCCATATTCAGTGGCTGTTAAAGCTTCCCGGGTAATTTTATGGAGGTGTACCATGTTATCAGATGTGCAAATAAGAGCTGAATCATCTGTGTACTGTATTAGGGTGGCTTGTTGTGTGGAAGTATACAGGGTGTTGGTGAAAATGTTAAAGAGCAGGGGACCAAGGATAGATCCTTGTGGTACACCGTTGATGACTGGGAGGTAAGAAGAATGCATAAGAGTTCCAATTTACTGACTGATACCTATTGCACAGGTAGCTTTTGAACCACAAAAGGGTGGGCTGAGAGTGCCAATTTACTGACTGATACCTATTGGACAGGTAGCTTTTGAACCACAGAAGGGTGGGCTGAGAGTGCCAATTTACTGACTGATACCTATTGGACAGGTAGCTTTTGAACCACAGAAGGGTGGGCTGAGACTGCCAATTTACTGACTGATACCTATTGGACAGGTAGCTTTTGAACCACAGAAGGGTGGGCTGAGAGTGCCAATTTACTGACCGATACCTATTGGACAGGTAGCTTTTGAACCACAGAAGGGTGGGCTGAGACAAACCTAGTGAGGACAACTGAAGTAGGAGTTTGACATGACAAACTGTTGAAAGCTTTAGACAAATCTAGAAATAAGGAAGAAACTAGTTTGCCATTATCTCTAGCTTTACTGACAGTATCTATATAGGTTAGAAGGGCAGTGCTAGTACTATGGGATGGATGATAGCCATGCTGTGTAGGGGTAGGAGTTCTTCCTGCAGGATATAGTCTAACAATTGTTTCTGAATACATTTCCAAGTATTTTGGTGAGGGGAAATAAGATTGCTATAGGTTTAACATTAACGTCTGTTGAATTTCCTCCTTTGAACAGAGGGATAATGTGTTACTTTTTCCAGAGAGAGGGAATGTGGGATTCCTGGATATAACTATTTATAAGGATTGAGATGGGACTGGCAATGCTACTGGCTGCTATTGTAGGTACTTGCTGGTCATCAGCTGAAGAAGAGCAAAGTTTAAGTTTAACAATAGTTTTATATAGGATGGGGATACAGGTTTGAAGGTGAAAGTGGACGTGGTAATATGTGGCTGTTGGGAAGGGATTAGATGTAGAGGAATCCTTAGTTAGATATGCTATACTATCTATAAAGTAAGAGATGAACTGTACTGCAGTTTTGAGTGGTGAATTATCTGGACAGGGGATTGAATTTTTGGCCGGAATATAAGATTTCTTTAATGGATGTCTAAACTTTTTTAGACTTGTGTTTAGTATTATTCTGAGAGTTATTATAGTATAGTTTTTTGTTTTCATTTATTTGCTTTTTAGTCCGATTGTGTAGCATTCTGAAGTTTTCAAAACATTTAGGTGTTTGATATTTTTGTCATTCTTTCCATGCTTTTGAATCCCAGAGCAGGCATGTATGTAACTGACTAAGGTTAACACACAGCAAGGTTCTTCGTAAGTATGTTTACATTAAAGAATGAGAAAATTCTCAATAAGATTGTAAGTGTAGGGGATTATGGCAGAGATCCTGCAATGTCAAGGTCAGATGCAGTGACCACAGACTTGGAAAAGAAAGAAAAAATCAATTAGGCTGTTAAATTATATTGAGGTAATACATTTAGTACTTATTATACAAAACAGAGATGGATGAAGGACCACAGTAAGTCAGAGCAGGAGAGAATACAGGTAATGTGATGGCAAGATTGTATGAATGTAAGCTCAGAGCAGTTTTAGCAGGAAGTATGCTGATAGAGAACCACAGTAATGCAGAGTATCAAGCAAAGTATCAGGTTCATAGGTTCATACTAGGCTATCTGCCCGAGGGCATTTACAAGCCTAGCCCATAGTTTTGTGGCTTACGCCACCCCTTTAGTATGGGGAACTATACCCATTATTTTGCTGTGCCTCTGTTGAGCAGTGACACTGAGGTAATCCCTGGGGTATATCTGCGATCTCCCATCCATTGGTCAAGATTTCTCTTGAACAAGGCCAGCGAGGTGCTCTGCCTCACATATACCGGGATTTTATTCCACAGCATAGGGAGTCTTTGGGTGATGAATCTATCCCTCCAGCACGTCCTATTAATAGCCGTGTCGAGGTTTAAGTCTCCCGCCCTTGTGGCTCTGACGGATCTAGATTTTTGAGGTGAAGCATATTCATCAAATCTGGGTTTGACATAGCCTTGTATGTTAGGCAAAGGTCACCTCTGAGCAAGCGGTAAGCGACTAAATAGAGCTGGAGTTCTTCCAGTCGGGCAGCATAGGACAGATGTTTGAGACCCTTTATCCTTTTGGTGAGGAACTTTTGTGGCCTCTCCAGCTGCTGCAAGTGTCGGGTCAGATACATTCCGAATGGGGCATTGTACTCAATCATTGGTCTGATGAGTGATGAGTATAGGGAGACTATGACCTCCCTTGATCTAGATGAGAATCCCTTCATGATAAGGTGGGCAATGTAGAAGGTCTTCCTAACTACTTTAGCTACATGGGTGTCGAATGACAGACTACTATCAACCTGGGTCCCCAGGTCCCTGATAACTTCTTCTGTGCTCAGTGGATTGCCACCTATTTGGTAGCTAGGGGTAACCTTGTTTTTCCCGAAGGGTATGACTATGCATTTTTGGCATTTAACTTTAGGCCATGGCTCTGGCACCAGTTATCCATTTCTGTGAGACCCTTCTGAAGGATATCTGTGTCAGATGTGTTTTCTACTATGGCGCCAGTTTGCAGTCATCTGCAAACTTTGTCAGCCATAACCCACCTGTGTTTGCTTGTACTTGGAAAAGTAGATGCCAAACAAGAGTGGGCCCAGGACTGAGCCCTGTGGTACACCACTTGTGACAGGCTTTGAGTCTGACATGGCGCCAGCAACTCTGACCCTGTGGGTTCTGTCACTCAGCCAGTTTGCAACCCATCTTGTGATGTATGGGTTAACATTTAAGCTGATGAGTTTTTCAATGATACCCGAGTGGGGTATTGTATCGAAGGCCTTCGCCAGATCGAGGTAGGCTGTATGGACTGCCTTTCCTCATCAATGGCTTTGGTGACTGTTTCAAAAAGTCAACCAAGTTTAGAAGGCATGATCTGCCTTTGACAAAGCCAAACTGGGATGGATCCAAAGTCTGCAAATTCCCTATGTCTTTATTTATGAGGTCCATTATGATCCTCTCCATGGCTTTGCAGATAAGGCTTGTCAAGCTAATGGGCGGTAATTTCCAGGGTCGGTGGAGGCACCGCCTTTGTGAAGTGGGACCACAGTTGCAGTGCGCCACTCCTGGAGTGCGTATCCAGAGGTAAGACTATGATTAAACAGCTGTCCTAGCTATGGGTTTAATTCCTCGTTGAGTTAAGTGGGGCACACAGCCGGGACCACCATCAGGCCCAATGGGTGCTGTGTTTTTCGCTTTGGAGAGAGCAGTTCTCACTTGGGCGTTGAAGATGTTTGGGGGCTGCAATCGTGGTATAGATATCTCTCCTTTTGGGGAGGGAGTTTGCACTGAACCTGTCAGCCAGTATGTTGGCAATGTCTGTAGGATCAGTAATCTTCACATCATTTTGAACTAGTTCTGAGCATATCTGGGAGTTTCCTCCCAGGTTTCTAACATAGCTAAAGAAGGCCTTATGATTGTCTTTTGAGTCTTTAGCTATTTTTCTCTCAAAATTTGCTTTGGATGATTTTATGAGAGCTCTTAGTTTTACTTATAGTGATCAAGGGTGTCTTACCTTTTAAGGATTTTGCTCTATCTTGTAGTAGCTTCCTCCTTTTGTTGTAGAGTTTGTTTATGGCTGGGGTCCACCAGACTGGACGCTTGCCTTTGGTACAAAGAGTCTTTGTTTTTCTTGGGATTGCCTTATCCATGCAGTCCTGCAGGTGCTGGTAGAAGGCATTTGTAAGTGATTCAGCGGCTTGAGTACTGTTTTCCACCGGCTCGGGGGCCTTAAAGGAGACCACAATAGTCTTTAGAAGTGTGAAGTCGGCTTTCGAGAAGTTCTTTACTGTGGTCTTTTTTATTTCAGGTGGGGTGGGATGAGGACCTCCAGCGAGATTAGTTTGTGATCTGATCTCACCAGTGAGGGGTATACTTCCGGTGTTGAACATTGTGCTCCCATGTTCGTGATGATGAGATCAAGTATGTTTTCTCCTCTTGTGGGGATGGTGACTAGTTGTTCCATGGCATTTGAGTTTATGAATTCCAGGAACTTTTGGGCTAGGGTGTTTGGGCTTGAGTAGTGTTCCCAGTCTATATTAGGGTAATTGAAGTCACCTAGTATGATGGTGTTTGGTGATACATTTATCCCTCTAGTGTTTTCAGGAAGGCCATGTGAGGTTCCTGAGTTTGTGAGGGTGGCCTGTAACATGCTACAATTTGCAGAGCAGTCTTGCCTATGGTTAATTGCACCTGGATGGTCTCCGATGCATCGTGCGTTGCCACCAGTCTTGAGGTGTGGGTGTCTTTGATGAATATGGATACCCCTCCTTTCTTGGTATTGTCCAGATTTTGGGGCCGGAACGCATGATAAGAGGTAAAACCTGATAGTGCTGGGGTGCTCTCAGGAGCCTTGAACCAGGTTTCTGTCACTGCACAGACATCGATGTTCTCCATACTGAGAAGGGCCTCGAGTGCGTGCATTTTGAGATTTAGACTTCTGGCATTGAGCAGCATTACCCTTAGTTTTTTCCTTTTTGTGTTCTAGGGTGGTAGGTTTAGAATTTGAGCCTTGCCTAAAAAGGCACTATGGGGGTGGCAAGAGCCTTTGCCAATATCCGAATCCCAGGGTGACAGGTGCAAGCCGTCCCTTGCGAAGCAGCGTGGCTTGTCCAGCATGTCATCCCAGGCAGACAGACATTGGATCCCCTTTGAATGACACCAGAGTTTAAGCCAATTGTTAAAGCTGATCATCTTATCTCTGTATTGTGGCATCATTCTTGGTGAAGGTAGGATACTGCTCAAGGTCAGGGTCATACCTGCCTGGGCTACATAATCAGAGAGCTCCTCAATGTCTCTTTTCATGTAGTCCAAGGAGGTATGTCTCAGGTCACTTACACCAGCGTGGACAATGACTGAGTCGTATTTGTACCTGCTGTTGAGAGACCTGAGTGCTTGCGTTATGTGGCGGATTCTAGCGCCCGACAGGCAGCTTACTGTGACCTTCTCCTTACTCAGTCTGGTGAGCGGGACATCAGTGTGTCTGACTATGGAGTCACCAATGACTAGTGTGTCTGGCATTGTGTTTGGCCTTAAGGGCTGTGACTGTTTGACACTCTGACTGTGAGGTCTATGTGTTGCAGGTGTTGTGTTCTGAGGTGGTGGTTGTTTGGGTGTCTGCTTTGGTGGCCTCTGCTGTTTTGGTAGATTTTTGATCAGAGCCGAGTATGTCTTTGTGTGTTTATGTGTATGATTTGAGGTTGTGATGGTACTATGTGAGACTGGGTCTATAGTGTGTGTGGTAACCTTCTCCTCCTGACTGGTCTTGCCAGTCCTATGTTGAGAGAGCTCAGCCTCCAGTTTGGCCGTATAGTTGCATCTCTCGCATGTATTTGTGTTTTGTGGGAGGAGGAGAGGGTTGTCTGTGTACATGAGGCAATTGTAACATTGCCTCAATATTCCCAGGTTCACCAGCTGAGCAGGAGAGGACACTAGCAACTGATCCCTCGACATGCTAGAAGGACTAGACAAAAAACTTTAAAAGAGATTCCGGGGACGTGGGTGACCTAGAAATGGGGTTTGCCTTTTGGGGTGCTATCTATAAGAGTGCCGTATCAAGGTAATAAGTACTGTTGGAGCAAGTGCTAGGTTTAACAGATAGAGAAAAGTCTACTTGAGTCAAGTAGAGATGATCTTTTAGGTATTAGAGAAAGTGCTAGTAACAGGGATGCTTAAAGGTAAGATTGAAAAGAATGCACTCTGCAGTGTGCACTAGAGAAGTTAGATATGAAAGTAGGTAACTTGAGTTTTACCTGTTTAAAAAGTTAAAGTTTAGTGGAGAGTTACTATTTTAAAACAGCAAGATGGACTGAAAGGGGTGGTTACTTTTGTATTTTGGTACTATGAAATACTGTAGGATGGCCAATAAATTTAAATAATCGAAGGGGTGGGATTTCAAAAGTGATGGTTTTGTGATTACTCACATAAGCCAGTGAAAGTAGAGAGAAATGAGATATATGGTCAGATTAACATAAGAGGCGGGCAATTAGAAAGACAGTGGTATTTAACAAGACAACTTAAATGGGTGGGAGGGAGGGAGGGAAAAAATTCTGCCTGACTCAGAACAGAGAGAGCTGTGGTCTCTTTTGAAGTTTTAATATGCTGTTAAAACAGAATGCAAGCAAAACACAAGGTAAAGAAAACAAACTACAGTATTCAAAATATAGAAAGGCAATACAGAAATACAAAAAATAACAGCAAACTAACCTTTCCTTCACAGCAAAGTGTAGCAGAGTCTGGATGAGCCTTTCTGAACATGGCACTACTCTGATAAGCACAATATAACACCATAATTTAAAAAAAACATTCATGGAATTCTCTAGTACTTCAAAACAGTGTAATATATATAGCTGTATTTTTAACTTTCCCTCTCTCTCTCTCTCTCTCTATATATATATATATATATATATATATATATATATATATATATATATTTAAGGGTATAAAAGTAATGTCTTTTGGCTTTTCCCGGTTAGGGGTCACCACAGCGGAACTCCGGTCCACTAATGATTGGCAGTGGATATTTTTATGGTTCCGAGTTGCCAGCCTGACGCCCAACCTTCAAGGAAGGCACACCCATTCATGCATACACCTACCTGCATGTCTTTAAACATCACTCGACTGCGGGGAGGACATGCAGACTCCACACAGAAGGTGCTCCAGCTGAGAATGGAATGGGAGAACCTCTTGCTGTGAGGCAACAACACTAACTGATGTACCACCATGCTATATATATATATATATATAAAAATATATGTATATATGAATACTAGCAACTCACATTACATACATATGTGTTTAAGGGAAACACACACAGCATACAAACAGCTTATCTGATCTGAATGACAGTGTTACAAATATAACACACTACCAAAGTCTTTTCACTGTTTTATGCAGTGTTAGAACATATAGAAATGTAAAAACATATGACACATACCTATTCTATGAAGGAAGATCATGACAGAGTGTAAGACAAGATAACACAGAGGAGAAATTTGGCAATAAATTCTACTGCAGAGACAATCCCACCCTCAGGTCAATTTATAAGGGAGAGCAATCAGTTTATAACTGGAACAAAGCAATTAAAGAAATGAAAAACAGATTGTCTGTCATTTCCTAATACTAAATAACTGGAATATACAGTATAGTCTACTGGTCAAGCAAAAGGGGGCAGTGGCCAACTTATTAAGAGGTCCTTGGAGTGCACTTACTATTACCCAGGGACTTTTGAATCACAGAGCAGGCATGTACTTATCTGACTAAGGTTAATACACTCCAAGTTTCTTCATGATAAGTATGCTTACAATACAGAACGACAACATTCTCAATAAGCTTGTAGGTGTAGGGCCTTGTGGCAGAGGTCCTGCAACATCAAGATCAGAAGCAGTGACCACAGGCTCTGCTCTATGAAGGAAGACAGTAAAAGCAGAAAAGGAAATCATACATGGATGGGGGAA
>NC_056744.1:1723867424-1723904261 GCF_019279795.1 Protopterus annectens | reverse complement strand
TCGCTGAATATGTGCCCAGGCAGGTATGTCCCTAGTTTTAAGCAGCATTCTACCATCACCCAGAATGATGCCTCAATACAAACAGAAAATTATTGACTTTAACGATTGGCTTAGTTTCTGGTGTCATTCTAGGGGGATCCAGTATCTGACAGCCTGTGAAGATATGACTGGCAGACCACAATGCTTTGCCAGAAATGGCCTGCATTTGTGTCACTTGGGCTTTAGGCTTCTGGCAAAGGCACTTGACTCCCACATACTGCCTTTTTTTTAGAAAAAGTTGTTGTTTTTCTTTCGGCTTTTCCCGGTTAGGGGTCGCCACAGTGGAACTCCAGTCCACTATTGACTGGCAGTAGGTTTTTACGGTGCCAAGGTGCCAGACCGACGCTCAACCTTCAACGAAGGCACACCCATTCATGCATGTCTTTTGAATGCCACTCGACCACGAGGAGGACATGCAGACCCCACACAGAAGGCGCTCCATCTGAGAATCGAACGGAAGAGCCTCTTGATGTGAGGCGACAATGCTACCGCTGCACCACTGCGGCTGTTTTTTTTTTTTTTTTTAGAAAAAGTGATGAGGTTAAAACTACCAACATAAAAATTTCAACAAAACCCAAATTAAAAGTTATGCTGCTAAATGCTAGGAGTCTAAAAATGAAACTGCACTCACTGCAAACATTCTTAACCCTGGAAAATGCTGACATCTGCACAGTCATAGAAACCTGGTTCAAAGCTGAGGAGAGCACCCCAGCCATACCTGGTTACTCATCCTATCATACATTCAGATCCCAAACTGTGGGTAGTAAAGCCAAAGAAGGTGGAGTTTCAATATATATTAAAGACATACACACCTCCAAGCTGGTCAAACAGTATGATGCACAGGAGACACTCCAAGTGCAGTTAACTATTAACAAGACCCCTATACAAATTATAGCTAGCTACCAGCCCCCAAACCTGACCCAAGATGCCCAAACTGCCTACCTAGACCTCTTTGAATCTATCAAGATTCAACCATTTACCCTGACATTGGGTGACTAACTACCCAGACATAGACTGGAAGAACTACTCTTGCAAGAACACAAATGCCCAGAGATTCCTCGATTTTGTCAGTGCAAATGCTTTGGAACAGCTAGTCAATACCCCCACAAGAGGTGATAATATCTTGGACTTGGTATTAACCAACATGAATGACCACTGCAGCACCTCTGCAGTATCATTCACCCTTATAACATCCGACCATAAAGCGGTCACATTCAAAGTCACCATCTCTACTGACCCCCCCCCCCCTCTAGCTAGGGTCAAACAAAAAAACTTCTCCAAAGCTGATTGCAGCCTCCTGAGGGAAGGTATAAACAGCTTCACAGCACCCTCCCCCTCTCTAGTAACTGGCACCAGTATCCAAAACTATGCCATATTACTATATGAGCTTTTATACAGATGCATGGAATCAGGAATACCTGACAGGACTAAATCATCCTCTGCCAGGAAGAGTAAACCTGTCTGGTGGACATCTGCAATCAATAAACTGTATAACAATAGAAAAAAATTGCTGTTCAGGACCAAAAAGGAGCAGGTGCCCAATTGGAAGCAATCTCTCCTTAGCCTAAACAACAAATAAGAGCACTAGTGAATTCCTACAAAGCAAACTTAGAGTCCAAATTGGCCAAATCTACTACAGACAATCATAAGGCCTTCTTCACATATGTCCGTAATCTCAAAGGTAGCACCCAGATCTGTTCAGAACTCCTGGTCAAGGACACCACATATACAAATACCGTAAATATAGCAAACTTGCTGGCTGACGGATTCAGTGAAAATTTCACCCCTCTGTCCCCCATCAGTAAATTGGGACATTCCTGGTACCTGCCCCTTCCCCTTATATCTAGGGAACAGGTCATCACTGCTCTCTCAAAGACAAAAATTACAGCCTCCATGGGACCCGATAACATCCCAGGCTGCATCCTACATGAATTCAGGCAGGAACATGCAGCATCATTAGGCTCCCTATTCAACCAAAGCCTGAGTACCGGTTTTGTCCCAGCTGAGTGGAGGACAGCACACAAAGGTGGAGTGTCCACCGATCCAGGAAATTATAGACCATCAGCCTAACTAGCCTGATCTCCAAGGCCAGGGAATGGATTATCATGGACCTCATTAACAAGGACATTGGCAACCTCCAAACACTTGATCCCACACAGTTTGGCTTCGTCAAGGAGAGGTCATGTCTATAAAATTTGGTCAACTTTTTTGAGAGAGTCACCAAAGCCATGGATGAGGGGAAGACAGTCCACACGGACTACCTTGACCTGGCCTAAGGCTTCGACACTATTCCCCACTTAGGCATAACAGATAAACACTCTCAACTACGTATCAGTCTGTATGTTACCACATGGGTAGCCAACTGGCTCACTGACAGAACCCACTTAGTCAAAATAGGGGAAGCCACCTCAAGCAGTAGACCCGTATCAAGTGGCATACCCTAGGGTTTGGTCTTGGGGCCTCAGGTATTTGGGATATACTTTTCTGAGGTACATGCCAAAATCAGTGGGCTATGGCTGACCAAGTTTGCAGATGACTGCAAGCTAGCAGTCATTATCAATTCCCCTAGTGATGTGGAAATCCTCCAAGAGGGTCTCACCCAAACAAATGACTGGTGCCAGAAACATGGCCTCAAGCTGAATACAAAAAGTTGCATCATAATCCCCTTTGGGGAGAGAGATGTCCCCACAAATTATCACATTAATAACATCCTAAGCATGCAGGGCATCCAGACTGACAGCAGCCTGACTTTTGACCACCATGTTGCTTCCATTGTATGGAAAGCTTTCTACATGACCCACCTCATGAGTTAGGGTATCTCGTCCAGGGACAAGTAGGTCATAGCATCTCTGTATTCTTCCCTTATAAGGCCCATTACTGAGTACAATACCCCATTCAGCATGTACCTCGCAAAGAACATGCAGCAGCTGGAGAGACCACAGAGGTTCCTCACCAAGAGAATCCAGACCCTAAAAAATCTACCATATACAGACAGGCTAAAAGCCCTACCCCTCTACTCTTGTTTCATACATACTCCTCAGAGGTGACCTCTGTCTGGCATACAAGGCGATCTCAGACCCCACCTTGATGGGACTGCTGCATATCTGCAAATCAAGCTCCACTCAGGTAACCCACCCATGCGGCCTCAACTTGGTCTGTGACATCAATAGGACTTGCTGGCAGGACAGATGTGTCCCAGAGACTCCTCCATCTATGGAATACACTTCCTCTCCACGTCAAGCAGAGTACCTCTTTATCCCTTTTTAAGTGCAACCTGGATAACTAGATGGGAAATAGAAAATACACCCTAGGATTCCACTTGTGTCCCTGCTAGACAGGGTCATCAGGTGCCGATTTGTCTATGCATGGACTAAACTCTTGGCTAGGCTTATAAAGGCCTCAGGGCCAAGAGCCTAGTAACTTCCTATGATCCTTGAAGGCTGAAAACTTGAAAAACCACAGAGCTCCATACCAGGAAACTGTAAGAAAAAGCTTTACTGGTGTAAGTACCTTGTCTTACGCCTTCAAGAAATATTTTTCACACATGCAGCACCATTATATACGAATACATTTAAATAACTGAATAATTCAACTCAATTAAATATAATTGTTCCTCATTAAATCTAATTACTTATAAGTTACATATAAATTACTATTCTTTATCCCATTTGATAAATAAACACTACAACATTCCGTCTAAAGTGTTCTGCTCTAAAATATCTGGGCTACATAATATTTCATTCCTAACATATATATTATTAACATATATATTGTTGTATACTTCTATATTGCTACCTCTCTAATATTGTATATCATGAACATGTATATTTAAATAACTAATAAAAAACTTCAATATCAGAAAGTGCCAGTGTAAACAGTGCATATTTCAACATACTTAAACTAAGCAAAAACTCCACACAGAAATCATGTACATTACCAATGTTCTCTACTCCTGTCCTGCATTCAAATTAATATCATGATTTACTCCCCTTGGGCAAAGGGTACCAAAATTAATAATACATTTAGTTTCCAACCATGTCAGTTTGTTTATAAATTCATTCGCTTGACATTGACTGGGTTTTGCTAACACACAATAAAAAAGGTATGTGCCTGTACCCTCATGGTATCAAACAAAATGTTCTGCAACATGGTTATGTAGTCCAGATATTTTAGAGCAGAACACTTTAAACAGAATGTTGTAGTGTTTATTTATCAAATGGGATAAAGAATAGTAATTTATATGTAATTTATAAGTAATTAGATTTAATGAGGAACAATTATACTTAATGGAGTTTAATTATTCAATTATTTAAATGTATTAGTATATAATGGTGAGCTGCATGTGTGAAAAATACTCCTTGAAGGTGCAAGCCAAGGTACCGGATACACCAGTAAAGCTTTTTCTTACAGTTTCCAGGTATGGAGTTGTTTGTTTTTTCAAACTTCGTTTCAGTGGTGTGTATTTATGATACTTTAGTTAACCAGGAGGTGAGGAATATGGCAGCTGATGGTTCCAGTTTTTCCTGCTCTAAAATATGGAGGGAGAGAGAAAAAGGATGGCTGGAGATGACCCGTGGGCAGCAGGAGAAATTAACATCAATGAGGCAGACTTCTCTAAGTGGGAGTGATTACTAACAAAGGAGGTAACTCTATTCTATGATATCAAGCTCCTAGAGCGGTATTTAGCCTTGGATATTACCCCTCAGGGCCTCAGAATCAATAAGTTGCCCGCGTTTGAATTTATGGAGGATGAATCCGATTTACTCAACGAATGGAATGCAGCCTCCCTTGCGTGCACTAAAGCTTGGTTGGGGGTGCTCATTAAACGTAACGTGAGACAGCAAAAGAAGCTGAGGGCTGACATCTTGCAGATACAGATGCATTTGGCAGAGATTACGACTGAAGTAGTCCTGGAGTTCAAATTGAATGACATCAAAGTTAAAGTGGAGAAGTTGGAAGAGTCAGTAACCATTCAAAAGAAGGGTAAAATCCAACGCGATACTAATGACTATAAAAACAACATGGTTTTCGTATGGCAACGGAAAGAGAACAGGGGAAGGCAGATGGGTCGGCATTTCAGCAACAAAGATCAAGAGGTACGAGACTAGTCTATGTCCTCCGGGGAGACTGCATCAAGCAGCAAGAACAGTGTTTCCTTCGAAGACCTAAATAATGAAATCATGGATTCCATGCACAATAAAGGGACTTCTGAGGCTTCCAGAGGCCGAGGGAGAAAATGGCAGGGGAATTTAAATTCTGACAGCAACAATGGTGGTAAGAACTACAGAAACAGAAGGAGGAGAAATTAATGTACGGAAGGAAGACACATGTCAATTGATGGAAGATGTGATCACTTTTTTGGACATTGGGCTTAGGCCCCTGGGATATAGTCTCAGGATCTGCAAGTGGGGCCTTGTATAGGTGGTGATGAGTGTCTGGCACCCTGTAAAATCTATCTGGTTTGGCAGGGGCTGGAGGTAAAGTATCAGGAGCAGTGCAAACATCATTAAATGCATCATCCACAACAGGCAGAACTGGAGGTATAGCTAAGGGCCTATATGTTGTGGTAAGTGCAGAAAGGTCCTAAGCCTTTTTCTTGAATCTGAGAAATCTTGTCCCTGCCATTGGAGTTGTTCTCTCATGGCATGTAAGGTTTCCCCGAAGGAAAATTCCTCTGGTGGAGAGGCAGATGGAATGGATTCTTCAGCATCGGAATCTTCATAAGTAGAAAAAGGAGCCTCTGGCTGATCTGTAATGTCTGAGTCATCCGAAGAATCATCAGAGGACACTGGCTCGGGGGGCTCTGCTCTAGGTCTCTTTTCTGGAGGCTGAGAGGCCCTGTCTGGGTGAGATTGGGATCCCCTAATTAAGGAGATTAAATCCCCTGCCAGAGGAAGCATTTGTGAACTAGAAGTGGGCCTATGTGAGGGGGGGCTTAACAGGCACTGATTTAACAGTTTTGGCTGCTTTAGCCCTGGCAAAGGCCTTTATAGACATGGCTGCAGGAGGCCTAGCAGCACCACGTGCTGGGGTAGAGACATCCAAAGGGATGGTGTCTGATAATTCACTAGGAACCACAGTAGTAGGCAAAACTTCAGAGGCCGATTCAACTAAGGTAGCAGGAGCCTCAGTAGTAGTCATGGATTTGGCTGAAGATTGACCCGTTTCTCGGTTTCGGCGAAACTGAGACACTCGCGCTTGCTTAACCGTGGTTTCGGCGAAACCGCGGACCGCGAGTGTCGGTCTTTTCTTTGCGTTTTTAACAATTTGGGTAGTCGGAGGATCCGGCGGCATAATGTCGCAAAATCTGAGCCGAAAAACTGTTCAGCAAACTCCGATCAACGCCTAAGCGTTCGTCGGTTGAAGGAAGCACAGGCTAAACAGGCTGCTACGTCGTGGTCTGGGCCTAAACAAGGTAGGCAGTAAGAGTGGAAATCTTTATGAGGTATTTGTTTCCCACAAGTTAAACAGTTATTTACTTTTTCTGACATCGGCTGAGGCAAGAAAGAGTCCCCAACGGCGTTACTTAGCTTTTTAGAAGTCTTCGAAGTAGTATTCGGTAGTAGTAATCTCTGGATCTGACCGACCGGCACTTGCGAACAGCTTCTGCTTCGGGCGCCACGCGGCAAGAAAGACTGAGGAAAATGGCGTCGGCTGATGCCTTTATACCCCGAGACCAGCAGAGATGACGTCGGGTGGAGTGCGGCATCAGCGAGCGGACCCAGACTTTGGAATCCGGCCGACCGAAGGGCTGCCTGACGACAGGACAACCCATTTGTTATGACTGCAGATGCATCCTTGAAGGACATCTACAGAAACAGAAGGAGGAGAAATTAATGTATGGAAGGAAGACACATGTCAATTGATGGAAGATGTGATCACTTTTTTGGACATTGGACTTAGTAATAATGTGGACAGTTTGAAGATTGTAAATTTTTCTGATTTGACTTTAAATCAGGATTTTATTTCACTGTTGGATAAAGGGGTAAAATGTATCCCTACGCATGTCCCTAGCCTTGCTGATTTGATTCTGGAGGTAACCCCGCTTTTGCTATAAGTTACAGTTAAGGGTATTTTTTAATAATAAAAAAAGTGGATTAAACCAAGAACATGTGGAGAATGTTACAATAAATGATGAAAATTGTGATGATGACAATAATGTGTTTGGAGAAGATTCTTTGTTAAATATGTCTATGTATGACTACGAGGATAATGAATCATTTGACAGTAGTTTGGTGGGGGGTCTACATGTGATAGCAATGCATTCTTTAATACGGGTTATGGTAAACTGCATTTACCACATGTGCCATATGATAGTCCCTTTGTGCTCCCAAAATTGTCTGCAAACATTTGTGTTTTTGAAAATGTGTTATGCAAACAGGTGGAAATTGAATATCAAAATTTTAAAAGGAGCAGTAAACAGTTTAATTTAACTAAAACACAGTGGGAGGCTCTGCAACATCTTAGAATAATCACAGATATACATTCATACAGGCAGACAAGGAGGGCAATTGGGTAGTTATGACTAAAAATCAGTACAACAATATGGCTATGGCCTTACTGGAGGATACGGCAGTATATGAGATAATGTCCCACAATCCGGTTAAAAAGTGCAACAAATCTCTGCTGGAAATTTTGGAAAGAGGGGAAAGACATGGTTTCCTGTGCGCAATGGATGTCAAGAAACTACACATAAAAAAAACAGAGATGCTGTGTTTAAGGTGATACCTAAGATACATAAAAACATTCAGAATCCACCAGGGAGACCCATAGTTTCTGGTAGGGGAGATTACCTACAAAATGTGCACATGTTTTGGGATTGGCAGCTTAAAAGGTATTTGGAAAAAATCATGTCACACATTAAGAATGGAAAGGAGCTAGCAGACACTGGAGGAGGTATGAAGTGGTGCCAGGATTACTACTGGGCACGTGTGGATATCATATCCTTGTACACAAACATCCAAAAATAAATGGGGTTTGGAAGCAGTAAGACATATGTAAGAGGAAGGCCCACATACTGATTTTCTTGTACGATTGTTGGAATTCTCTCTTACTCATAACTGCTTAAGTTTTGATAATATTTCCTGCAGAAGGAAGGGACAGCCATGGGAGCATCATATGCCCCAGTGTATGCAATCCTGGTTATGAATTACTTTGAGATGGTCTATGTTTATAACTCTACAAACACAGAGTTATATTGTTTAAGAGATACATAGATGATCTCATATTTATTTGCAAGGGTGAAATTGAAGAATTCCATGATTTCATACAGGATTTGCAGGACAACTATTTTGGACTGGAATTTACATTCAATACCAGTAGAAAAGCTGTACAATATTTAGATCTGGAATTTTTTGTGGGCATAGACTACACAGTAGAGTTCAAACCTTTTTCCAAAGTCACTGCCGTCAATAATTTTCTCAGTGCTGATAGCATGCACACTCTCCATTTGTTATCTTCACTACCATATGGTGAATATTTATGCATAGTTAACACTTCAGACAAGGCAAGGCTAGGAATTGAGTTTGTGTGGGTTAGGAACAAACTGTTAAGGAGAGGTTAAAACGTGGATGGTTTGAATATAGCAGAAAATAAGGTCAGAAAAAAAAACTGGGGCTGACACACTATGATGCAAAGAGAGGTGGTAGATATTAATACGAAAAAGAAGAGAGATACGAACAAAGGAGAGGATCTACATAGATTGGTATTCACCCTTTTCAGAAACTTTGAAGAGGTTAGTAAATAGGTTTTGGCCTATTATTTCTAATGATGGAAAGTTGAAGGGGCTCTTTCCTGAGAAAGTTACTTTCTCCTACAACAGATTTAATAATTTAAATGAATTATTATCCATCAGGAAATTAGATAAAGAACAGGGTAGACAAGGTAGTTTCCCTTGTGGGAGATATAAAGTGTGTAAAAAGATCAGGAACTTAGATGGAGAGCACATTAATGGGAAAATATATAAGGCCAGGGACCAATAAAACTGAATCCAGGGGGTAATTTACATACTAGGATGTGGATGTCCCATAGTTAAGTGGTACATAGGGCAGAATAAGATGACAGTGAAAAAACAAATAATGGAACATCTAGGTGTAGGATAGAGAGCCTTGTTGCAGAACACTTTGTTAGATACCATGAGGGTATAGACACATCCTTTTTATTGTGTGCTGGCTTTGGAAACTAAATGTATTATTAATTTTGGTACCTTTTGCCCAAGGGTATTCAATCTTGATATTAATTTGAATGCAGGGCAGGGGCAGAGAAAATTGGTAATGTACATTATTTTTGTGTGGAGTTTTTGTTTAGTTTAAGTATGTTCAAATATGCACTGTTTGCACTGGCACTTTCTGACATTGAAGTTTTTTATTAGTTATTTAAATATATATGTTCATGATATACAATATTAGAGCGGTATCAATATAGAAGTATACAATAATATACATGTCAATAATATATATGTCAAAAATGAAATATTATGTAGTCCGGATATTTTAGAGCAGAGCATTTTAAACAGAATGCTGTAGTGTTTATTTATCAAATGGGATAAAGAATAGTAATTTATATGCAATTTATAAGTAATTAGATTTAATGAGGAACAATTATATTTAATCAAGTTTAATTATTCAATTATTTAAATGTATTAGTATATAATGGTGAGCTGCATGCGTGAAAAATATTCCTTGAAGGCATAAGCCGAGGTACCGGATACACCATTAAAGCTTTTTCTTGCAGTTTCCTGGTGTGGAGTTGTGTTTTTTTTCAAACTTTGTTTCAGTGGTGTGTATTTCTGAAAACTTGAAAAACTCTTCACATTCTTGTAACAGAGCAGTGTCATAAGATTCATGCAATATTTGAAACAAAAATTAGATGTCCCACCTACTGTACTTTTTTTAAGTTGTCATCTACAGTTAGAATAGACCAATTTTTCTTGATGTTACATATTTGGGACACATCAGAACTGTAGTTAAGTAAACATTTGACAAATTGCTCTACTTCTTCACAGTCTTGGTTATCCCCAATATTGTCCAGAAAAGAAGGGGCGTCCTTTTGTATTCCTTAGCCCTCAAGTCCCATAGTATGTAGCTGAGTGTCCTTACTTCTATATCTTCATTCTTGAAGATTACGTAAAAGGGTTTGCTTCTCACGTTCATAAGTTCCTGTATCTGTACAAAGTCTTGACACACAAAGAAAATGTCCCTTCACTACTTGTGTAAAGATATGTCCTAGATGTGTACTCATCTTATGCAAGAGGTAATTTTTCCAACAATCCTTGTGATAAACTGCTGTATTAAAACACCCTGTTTCATCTCTAATGATTCTGACATCAAGGAAACTTATTTCTGTTCTTGACATATGAGCATCAAGCTCCAAGAAGGTGGCAGTCATCTCCAAATACTTTACAAAATGAAGAAGGTTGGTCTCCTCTCCTCTCCAAATAAGGAACATGTCATCCACAAAACAACCATAGTATACAATGTCATTCACCCATGGATTGATCTCACTGAATATATACCTCATTTCCCACTGAGCCAAGACAATGTTAGAATAACTATTGTTACATGATCTGCCCATGACAACCACCCACTTTTGCCAATAGTAATCATCCTCGTATAAGAAAACATAAAGTCAAGAATGAGTTTCAGCAAAGTACAATACAGCAGATGTTGCTTCTTTAGCTTGTGTATGTATGAAGTCTCTAACGGCAAATATCCCTTATTCATTGGGAATAACAGTAAAGACTCTGTGAATATCCACAGTGACCATCGTCCAGGTCTATAAGTTAGTGAATCAACCATTTTCAATTTCTGGTAGAACGTCTCCAAAAAATAGGGAGTATCTTAAAGAACTGTACAAGTTTTCAGTAAATCTCTCTTTAAACAGTGCTCGACATAGATAACGGAAGGTTCGGTAACCCATCCCTTACCTGAAACAATATATCAAAGGGGTGGGTCTTGGGAACTCTTGTGCATCTTAGGTAGTCCATTTATCACTCGTATCTGTGGATGTTCAACCCTAAGGTAATCATACATCCCCTATGTAACAGTTCTTCTCATGAGCAGGTTAAGTAAAATATCACAAACATTTTTAACCTTTCTATTTACTTCCCATTTCGGTATCTTCATATATGTTCAAGTATCAGCCAACATGCTATACAGTCTCTGATAATCATCAGTATCCAACACAACTATAGCACCTCATTTATCAGCAGGCTTGATGACTGTCTTTCATCATTCGTCAAGTCTCACAAAGCTTTTAAGTCATCACTGTTGAGGTTATAAAATCCTCTGTGATCATTATTTTGCCAGAATTCAGCTAAATTCTTTTCTCACATTCACATAAATAATTCTACAGCAGGATGTGGTATTGGTACAAAAGTACTAGGACTTTTAAATCTATTCATTGGTAGTTCATCACTCTTACTGCCAAAAATGTAATATTTCTTCCAAAACATTTGATATCAATTGTAAATTCACTAAAGTCTCGATCTAAGGCCTGGTATGAATGTAAACCCTTGTTCAGTAGATGTGTCTGTGCCTCATTCAATGTAGGTCGAGAAATATTAACAAGATTCATTGACCAAAGCTCCTAATGGTGCTATACTTGTCTCCTCTTCCTCCTTGTACCCAGGAACCATTGTTGTTGCTGCGGATGTTGTTGCTGTTTGATAAATATGAGGAGCCCCTGAACAAATGGAAGATGAGAGCCCCCTTCTTTCAGTATGGTCCCTAAATTCAACTGCTGAAGATTTCAAAAATTATCATTTCGACTGTCCCCCTTAAACATAACTTTCTCTACATTCAAAGCCTCAGTATCACCTTCAGCGCTAGAGGCAGGAACTGTAGTCACCTGCTCATAATTAGAAGCTGTTGTACTTGATCAAGTTAAACAACTAAGCACATTGGTATACTCAATATTGGATGCAACTGCTTTGTTAGACACTTTCTGCATATCTAGATGCTCTGTGTCAGATGTAGTAGATGGCCTAGTGGGAACTCCCTTTTTCTTTCCAGTTTTATTCTTAGCCATTTCAGTCCCATTCCTAGGCTACTCAAACAAATTACCAGTTTTAAAATCCTGAAACTCTAGTTAGCTTATGACTTTTCACATTTCTCATCCTGTTATCACACAACTTATGGTTACACTGCAAGGTTTCTAATTTATGTAAAAACATATCTGAGAGCATCACACTTTCAAGTTCTAATAGTTTCTTTTTAATCAACTTCACTGTTTCTTCTTCAATGGGTTTGAAATATTCAATTAACAGTTCAATCTTTCTAAAGCTAGTTTCAGTATTAATCGCTTGCCATCGGGCAAGTAAATCAGGGAAGTTGTTCCCATATGTCAGCAAGCATTTAACCCGCATGCCTCTTGGAATAACACAATTACGCAAGCAAGCCTCAAGATGAAAATGCTGCCACTGCAACCTTTTCAAATGATAGGCAGCATTCTCAACTTCCAAAAATATTTGATCAAAAGTCTCAATCCCATTAAATAAATCTGAATCCTTCTGTGCTTCAGCATTCAGGTCAAGGGAAAGAAGTGGATTAGCAGAACTCACTGAAAACTCCGGTAGCACGATTCATTTTTAATTCCAAGGACGATTTCACTTTAAGCATATGCGATATTTCAGTAGCTCCAACTTGTCCATTGCTGCCTTCAGCCATGTGCAACAACAGGGTGAAGACAAACAAAAGTATTAAAACAACAGTCCCTGTTAGTCACTAAAGGTCTTAAGATGGTAAAATAATCAGAGAAAGAAGAAAACAAATAACTAGCTCAACCACCATGGAAAATTATTTAAATAAAAAGTAAAATCAATAAAGTAAATACTAAAAGTCAGTCCAAAGATTCAGCGCTTTTAACTTCTGGCCTTCCTCAGATCCACAGAATGCAACAATGTAATTTCCTTATTATCATATTCAACATCCAATCAATTCTCATCCATAGGGCAGCCACCTCCTTGAATCCAGCCTATGATCAAGCAGATGGCACTGCCTAATTTAGCATCCAATCATTTTCATCTCAGGAGCACTTGTTCATGTGGAAGATGTCAGGCTTGTAATAGCATCAATACCACTAATGAATTCATGCACCCCAATACTCACAAAAGATACTAGCTTAATAAATATGCTGACTGCAAACCAGGAATGCAGTTTACATTGCTTTGTGTACCTGTTGTTCTTGTTATTATATTGTCAAAACCAGTAGACCTTTTAAATAACGTATTCTTCGCCATATGGATGACATCACAAAAAGTCCAAAGCAACGCCCTCTCACAGCACATTATGTCTAATCCTGACCATAATTTTTTGTTTATGGTGTTAGACACTGTTACTAATAGCTTAAGAGGAGGTGACGTGCAACAGGACTGGAACTGAAAAAATTAAATGGATTGCAGACTTAAGAGCAGATCGTTCATCTGGCTTAAATGGTATTATCCCTTTCAAACTAATTCTTTAAGGGGCAGCGGTTCATGAAATGAAAATGATTAGTTGCTAAATTAGGCAGTGTCATCTGCTTGATCATAGGTTGGATTCAAGGAGGCGGCTGCCCTATGGATGATCATTGATTGGATGTTGACTATGATAATAAGGAAACAACATTGTTGCAATCTATGGATTGAGGAAGACCAGAAGGTAGAAAGTGCTTGCCTGGAATCTTTGGACTCACTTGTAGTCTTTTAGTATTTACTTGATCGAGTTTATTTTTTTATTTTAATAAGAAGTTTTCCATGGTGGTCGAGTCGGTTGTTGGTTTTCTTCTTTTTATCATTTTGCCAACAGTGTCCCAAAAGAAAGCTCCTCAATAGATAAAGCAGAAAACACAGTATCATCTTCATTGGATCCCAGAGCAAGAGTGGAATGGATCTAGAAGGAATAAGCCAGGGACTTTTCCCCAGAATCCAGATCTTCTTCATCAGAGGAATCAGAAGCCCTAAGCCTCTTAGAAGGAGTGAAAGTAGAAGAGCAAACAAGTGAAGGCCCTGACAAATCTTGAAGAGGCACCAATGATCAGGAGGGTCTTAAAAAGGACCTGAGTGAAGTTCTGTCACTCCTTATGGGGTCTACAGCAAAGGAACCACATGCCTATCTTTTGTCTTTTTCTTTACATGATCCAATTCCATAATGAGCTTATAGTGTCCTGAACCCTGTCTTACTTCAATAAGGGGATCAGGCAAGTCTTCCTAAACAGGACCTGGGGAATCCCCCAAGTCCTTAAGAAATATTAAGCCATGCTCATTTGCAGCAGATACAGGATGCGCAAACTGTAAATTCCATGTCAGCCTTCAAAGTGTTCACCACTGCGCAGGTGTAGGAACCAGTTGGTCCTCAAGCTCTTCATCCAACCCTATGGAGATGTCTGGTACAAGCAGAAGTCTCTAAGTACATCTTTTTGAAGTCTTCATAGAAAGCAGCTGAAAATCTGGGCATGTGGATTCAGGGTCTATATTAGAACACCGAACTTTCAAAATTTCGAGTGTTCTAATGTCGACCCATTTTCAGTGAATGCTGAAAATATTGAAGAAACAGAAAACCGAATTTTTTCCTAGGGAAAGAATTTGGTTGTCCGTTTCTGTTGCTTTGGTATTTTCAGCGCTGTGGTGGAAAGTTACGGGTCGGGTTCAGGTAAGTGTGCGATTGTGTGGACGTGAGGGTTAGGTGAGTTAGGATTAGGGCGCGGGTGAGGTGACTGTGCGATAGTGATGGACCTTAGGGTTAGGGTTTGGGTTAAGGTAAGTGGATAGTTAGTGGTGTATGTATAGTTTAGTGTAGGGTTAGGTGTAAGAGTTTAGGTGTATGTGTGTGGATTGCTGTTTGTTTGGTGTGCTTGTGTTGTGTGTATGTGTTTTGGAACAGCAATTTTTTTCCCTAGGAAAAGATTTGCTGTTTTGTATGTTCGCGGTTTTAAATTTTCGATTAATAGGGTTCGATATTAGAACATTCAAAATTTTGAAAGTTCAGTGTTCTAATATAGACCCTGGATTCAGAAGACATAGTTACCGGAGCCAAATAATTAAGTTGCTGGTTCTCCAAATACACAGACAGAGATGACAGATGGCTAAGCATGTTCCTGGGTACAAAGGCCTGACAAATATCACATTGCATGTGATCATTGTGTGCTCCTAAGTAGAAAAGTCATGGCTGTCATTATGGGGAATCTACCTCCCACACTCACATTTCCCTTTTCTAGATGACAAAAGAGAAAAATAAGAAAGATTCCCCAATGGGTTGGTAGCTGATATGAGACAAACAACTTACAGAACAAACCCATATACAGTCTTAGGACTGGAAGCAAAGTAGTTCTGAGGATTTGGTGCCTTTACATCACTTAATGTAACACAATGTACCTTATGCCTTGGATATATACCATACATCTGACATACTGCGTCAGAAAGGACCAAAGGTTTTAGCATGCTGGCAGAATGTATGACTATCCCCAGCAGCCTATCCCTTTTGTAAGGAATACTGCAACAGTGATAAGGAAGGACATCAGAGATATCATCTTAGTCTTGTTTTTTCATTATGGTTTACGACTTCTACTATGTTTCTGTCTTATGATGACAGCAAATGTATGTGCATGGTCCCACAACTGCGAACCTATGCATATAATCAATTTCCAGGAGGTCCATACCTGGAATTTATAATCATGTTATGCATTGTTTTATACATTATTTGCTGAGCATGTAGCAATACTGTTTTCTAGTCAAGTTGATCCAGCACTTTTTGCACACAGTAAATCAGAACTAATCCATAATTAAGAATAGGAAGATCAAGCAGATTTATACTTTAAATTTTATTCCTAGATGTGAAGGCAGTTTTCAAAGTTAGTTTTAGTCCTCTAAAATATTCTTTACTAAAGTCTGTTCTCATTTCCTCATGCTGTATTTCTAAATGTTCATCCAGTGCCAGATAGATGCAAACTCGCTCATGTTAAAGTTCGGTCACATTCCTCCCACAAGTTGATAACTCCCTCATGTTAAAGTTCTGTCACATTCCTTCCACAAGTTGATAACTAGCTCATGTTAAAGTTCTGTCACATTCCTCCCACAAGTTGATAACTCGCTCATGTTAAAGTTCGGTCACATTCCTCCCACAAGTTGATAACTCGCTCATGTTAAAGTTCGGTCACATTCCTCCCACAAGTTGATAACTCCCTCATGTTAAAGTTCTGTCACATTCCTCCCACAAGTTGATAACTCCCTCATGTTAAAGTTCGGTCACATTCCTCCCACAAGTTGATATTTTCTTGTTGCTTCAATTTTCCTGCTAAAAAAGTAAATTTCACACATTTAAATCCCAATGTCATTCTTATAGTATGAAAAAAAGTTTTAACAATTTGTAGTTGCACTTTCAGTTGCTTATATGGCAAGCTACACAGATTTATATGATCCACAAAATGTAGGTGAGATATCACTTAGTAAGGATGTTTTGTGGACATCATGCATAATGGATTAAGGGAATCCTTTAAGCATTAGGATATAGGGAATCTCCAAACTCTAGATCCCACACAGTTTGGTTTTGTGAAGGGTAGATCATGCCTGCTCAACTTGGTCGACTTCTTTGTGGCAGTCACCAGAGTTGTGGATGAAAGCAAGGTGGTTCATACAGGCTACCTTGATCTGGCCAAGGCTTCTGATACCATTCCTCACTCAGGAATCATAGAAAAACTCACTAAGCTAGCTATCAACAACTATATCACTAGGTGGGTTGCAAACTGGCTCACAGATAGAACCCACAGTGTGAAAGTAGCTGACTTCAAGTCAGACTGCAGACCAGTCATGAGTGGAGTCCCACAGGGTTCGGTCCTGGGTCCTCTCCTGTTTGGCATCCACTTCTCTGAAGTCCAGGCCAACACGGAGGGACTCTGGCTGACATAGTTCACACACAATTGCAACTTGGGAGCTATTATTAACTCCCTGAGTGATGTTGACATATTAAAGAATGGCCTCACTGAGACCAACAACTGGTGTCAGAACCATGGCTTAAGCTGAATGCCAAAAAAATGTGTAGTCATCCCCTTTGGGAAAAACCTTATTCCCAGAAATTACCACATTGATGGTAGTCCACTGAACACAGAAGGTGTTATAAGAGATCTGGGAACACAGGCTGACAGCAACCTCTCTTTGGATCATCATATTGCCACTGTGAAATTCCTATGTGGTATATCTCATTACTAAAGGTTTTGCATCCAGGAAGAAAGAGGTCATTGTCTCCCTCTACTCTTCCCTCATTAGGCCAATCATCGAATACAATGCCCTATTTGGCATGTACCTCACTAGACACGTGCAACAACTGGAGAAGCCGCAAAAGTACCTCACAGAGAGGATCCTAGGCCTTAAATGTTTGTCCTATATGGACAGACTCGAAAAACTCCAACTATTCTCTGTCTCAGATCACCTACTTAGAGGTGATCTCTGCTTGACTTACAAAGCCATGTCTGACTCAGCTCTGTTAGAAATGCTACATCTAAAGAAATCCCAATCCCTCCACACCACATGCTCCAGAGATCTCAAGCTCATTACCACAATTAACAGAATGTGCTGGAAGGACAGGTTCATAACCCAGAGACTGCCCATGCTATGGAATAGACTTCCCATGCATGTCAAGCAGAGCACCTCGCTGACCCTCTTCAAGAGAAATCTTGATGAGTGGATGGGAAACAGAAAATTCACCCCGGAGATAACTCCCATGGCTCTACTCAACAGAGGCACTGGAAGCTAAGGTCGGGTGGCACTATGCCAGGGTAATCCTATGGCTAGGCTTGTAAGGGCCCCAGGGCCACTAGCCTAGTACACACCTATGAACTGGTTAAGGCCAAGACAAAACAGCAGTGGTTATAATTATGCTGGAATATCCATCCATGCATTTTTGTCTCAGTGACAGTAATTTGTCTTTCATGACTACTCAGTTGTAAAGTGGTTTACCATTAATTTATCGGTGTATGGTACACTTTATACCTTTGTAAACATTCTAAGATACGTGAAGGTGTAATGCCTTCTGATGTTTATCCATGCAATAAATATTATCCAAACCTTTTACAGTTCTGTATTATGGTTTTGTAACATGATTCTTTATCGTATATGATTATTTTTTTGTTATAATTCTGTCCTGCTGTGACAACTGCATGACCACAAACTCAATGTGCATCAATTTTAGTATGTAGTTACTTGTGGAGAGCTTTTGGCCTGTCAATCTTACGTTAGCATGTAGGTTCACTCATAAGGAGGAGTACAGTTTTCCTGTTGCTGAACAGGTTGGTGTGCATATAAATAATTTTAACTTCGGACTAATTCATCATGCAAAGATACTAATGACTTTAGCCAGAAGTCAGACACTACATCTGGATCTGGGATTTTCCAGTTAGTAACCTTTATTAATATTGTCTCAGTTTTCTGCCCGTTACTTCATTACATTTTATATCATTATTTTAGAACATTTTAAATATTTCTTTAGTCTCCTCTATCCACTCAGCATCTTTACTTTAAATCTTTGATGTTTGACAAACATGCTCTTCTCAGTGTACACAAGACACCCAGAACTGCCTCCTTCTACAGTTCATATGGTGGATATATTTATTGTTACCATATATTGGTGAGCTATATTATTATTTTATTAACCCTGTAGCTCCTTCTGCTATTGGAACTTTTACCTCTCAAGTTCTTTAATCAATACTTCTGACAATGCTGAAATATTATGGGAGCAAAGGCCCCAAATCGGGGACAATATTTAAATATTACTCTAATTAGTAGAACAGGTTTTGTATTAACATCCATTTTCTGAACAATATTAAATATAAAACTCATGTCTGCCATTACTAACTTACTGTAATCTCTGGTAGTTTACAAGGATTTTATGAGGGAAAGGAGAACAATATATAAGGCAAAAGCAGGAACATTCTGCAGAGTTGACAAGTATGTTGGAAAGTACAGTTGTGTACACTTACCATAAATGTAGATGTCTGAGTGTATTCACTGTTGCAGTCATTACATTTGGGTAATCTGCTGGCAGCTTGCCCTCAGTCGGCCTGAATAACAAAGTCTTGGGTCCTGCATTGGTTGCTGTCTCCTCTTCCATGATGTCAGGTCGTCAGGGGTATAAAACATGCAACCGATGCCATTTTATTCAGTTTTTCTTGCCCCAGATGTCAGGTGCCCTCCAAATGGGGAGCAAATATATATATATATATATATATATATATATATATATATATATATATAAACTGTAAATATATAAATGCACTTTTAGCAACATAAACTTTTACCTTCAGCTAAAAAGCAAATACACCACAAAGGTTTTTTGAGTATAGTGAAGGAAAGAAAAGGTATAGAATGGGAGATGGCAGGTGGGTAACCCGAACTGCAACAGTGAATACACTCGAACATCTACATTTATGGTAAGTGTACACAACTGTACTATGTTCTTTGTGTTTCACTGTTGCAGTCATTACATTTGGGTAGAATCCCAAAGCAATGGATGGGAGGATGGAACTAAATAGCATTAGGAGCAGCTAGAAGGCCCTGCAGAACTGCAGTGGCAAAGCCTGACCTGGATTTGGAGAAGACAGGCAAATGATAATGCTTTGTGAAGGTATGAACAGAGCTCCAAGTAGCAGCCTCTAGAATGTCTTTGGTTGAAACCCCTCTGAGAAAAGCTTCTGAGGTAGAGGCAGCCCTGGTGGAATGTGACCTGATCCCCTTGGGCACAGGTTTACCATGGTGCAAGTAGCAGAAACTAATGCAGTGGCTTATCCACTTAGAAATAGTCTGCTTTGATATAGCCTTCCCCTCTGACCCTGCAGCAAATGCTACCAGTAGTTGCTCAGACTTTCTTAGAGTCGGTCCTGTTGAAGTAAAATCTTAGTTGTCTGTGTACATCCAGTGAGTGCAGAATCTGCTCCCCTTTGTTCTGCAGATTTGGGTAAAATGTTGGTTGGTGAATTGTCTGGTTAAGAGCCACACTGGATACCACCTTAGGCATAAAAGAAGGATTAGTCCTGAAGGAGACCCTGTCTGGGTAAAATGTAATAAAATGCTCCACAGCCATGAGAGCCTGTAGTTCTGAAACCCTTCTTGCTGAAGTGACTGCTAAGAGGAAAGCTGTTTTCCAAGATAGAAATTTTATATCCGCAGTGTCTGCTGGTTCAAATGGATGCAGGGTGAGTTTTTCCAGCACAAAGTTGAGGTCCCATGCAGGAGTTGGTGATCTTCTGGGAGGCCTTAAATTTTTGGCCCCTCTAAGATACTGTTTAAGCAGAGGATGAGAAAAGAGGGGAGGCTCTGTGTTGTTATGAGCTGAGATGGCATGTATTTTTAATGAAGAAAAATATAGGCCCTTATCAAGCATCTCAGTCAAATATTGTAAAATCTGAGGAATATTGGGCTTTGCTGTGTCCATTCCTTGTGCTTGGTTCCAAGCACAGAATCTCTTCCATTTATCAGCATAAGATTTTCTAGTACTAGGCCTTCTGGCTTCCAAAATGACATCCATCACAGATTTACTGAGAGGTGTTGTTTGAATAATTAAATGATCAGCCATGCTGCAAGATTCAGAGTTTGGAGCTGAGTGTGCAGAATTTGATTGTTCTGCTGAGACAGTAGATGAGGTATTTGAGACAAGTACCAAGGAGGAAGTTGAGACATATTCCTTAGAATTGGGTACCAGTGCTGGCGAGGCCAGTCCAGAGCAACTAGGATCATTTTTGGTTTTTCCTGTCTGACTTTTAGTAAGACCTTGGAGAGAAGAGGCAGAGGGGAAAAGGCATAGACTGAGGTTTTTCCAACTGAAGGATAGGGCATCCACTTTCCATGCTTTTCTGTGATAAGTTCGTGTACAGAATTTGTACAGCTGATAATTTTGGGGAGAGGCAAATAGATCTATGTCTGGGCTCCCCCATTTCTGTGTTAACATGCTGAAGATTTGTGGATCCAGTTTCCATTCGTGCGGATCCATAAGATTTCTGCTTAGGTCGTCTGCCAGAGTATTTTGTTTTCCTGGCAGGAATTGAGCTTGAAGATGTATTTGCTAAGTCAAAGCTGTGTTCCACAATGACATGGCTAGTCTGCAAAGGGAGTAGGAATGTGTACTCCCCTGCTTGTTTATGTACCACATAACCGTGGTGTTGTCCGTCTTTATCAGTAGCTGTCCTGGATGAAGTAAGTCCTTGAAGGCTGTCAGAGCATTCTGAACAGCTAGCATCTCTTTCTGGTTGATACGCAGATGCATTTGTTTTGGGCTCCATTTGCCCTGAATACATCTCCCCACCAGGTGGGCCCCCCAAGCATAGTTTGATGCGTCTGTAGTTAGGGTTTGGGTGGCAGGGGGTAGAGTGAATGACAGTCGCTTGCTTTGGTGACATGTCTCTGCCCACCAAAGAAACTCCTGTTGTAGGCAGGGAATGAGAGGAATCATTGTTTCCAGACTGTGACAATGTTGACTCCATAAACATTTTAGGTACCATTGTAGTTTCCTCATATGCAGTCTCGCATATGGAATTAGTAGAATGCAGGATGCCATGAACCCCAAAGCCTGCAGAATTTGTCTTGCAAATAACTGGGTTTTTGTTGCCATTTGTTTGAAGTATGTTGTCAGTTGCCTTTGTTTGTCTGGCATAAGGTAAGTCATCTGGACAGTTGTATTCAAGCTTGCACCCAGGAATGTAATTATTTGAGAGAGTACCAGTTGGGATTTCTTTCATTTATTGTGTACCCTAGGCATGTTAGAAGTCTTTTTACAAATGCCAGATGCTGAAGAAGAGTGTCCTTGTCCTCTGCTTGAATGAGACAGTCGTCCAGATAAGGATAAATGTGTATGCTTCTTTGTCTGCAGAAAGCAATTACTGGTGCCAAGCACTTTGTAAAGACCCTGGGCGCAGTAGATAAGCCAAAGGGCAGTGCAGAGAATTGTTAATGCAAAAAACCTGCCTTGAAGCGGAGGTATCTTCTGCATGATTCCCTTATTGGGATATGCAGGTATGCCTCTTAAGTCTAGAGTCACTAACCAAGTGTTCCTGCCCAGCATAGGCAGTAGCTGTTGTAAAGTCAGCATTTTGAATTTTGGAATGTCCAGGAACATGTTCAAAATTGATAAGTCCAGTATTGGATGCCAGGCATTGTCTTTTCTGGGTACCAGGAAAAGTCTTGAATAAAAACCTTGTCCTTTTTCTTTTTCTGGTACTGGTTGAATAGCCCCCATATCCATGAGGGACCTGACTTGTTTCTGGGCCTCTGCCCATTGATTTTGTGGCAGATCTGGCCATCCGTTTGGAATTGGCAAAGTATGGAAATGAAATCTGTACCCCTGGGATACTATGTTTAATACCCACTTGTCCTGGATAATTAACTGCCAATTTTGAGCATGAAGTGCTATTTTTCCCCCCAAAGGGGCTGCCAAAAGATAAGTGCTTGGTGAAGGTAGAGGGAAGTCATTGAGACTGGTTATTGTAGGGTTGTGCTTTGTTTCCTTCAGATTTGGAGGTGGAGGCACCCCATTGCTTTGACCTGTAAGAACCCTGTGATTGGTAACTGGAGCCTTTTGAGTGCCTGGATTTGCCTTGAGTGGCTCTGTTGGACACAGGAAAGGACCAATTTTTAGTAGGCCAGTGCCTACTGAACCTGGGTGGTTGCACTTGCAAGAAATCTTTTACGGTTTGCATAGATTTAGCTTTGTCTTCCATTTTCTTTAAAACCTCTTCTGCCTTATTACCAAACAGAGTATCATGCTGCAAGGGAGAATCCAACAATTTAACTTTAACATGATCAGGCAGATTTTGCTCCTTGAGCCAGGCATGCCTTCTAATCAAAGATCCAGTAACTGCGGCCCTGCAAGAGGCCTCCAAGGAATCAAAACCACATTGCAAAGAATGCTTTCCAACCTGTTCTGCTGAATGCAATAATTCCTGTAATTCTTTATTTTCCTCACAATCAGAAATCAATATAATTTTCTGTTTCAGTAAGCTCATAACATGTTGTTGATATTTAAGCATATGAAACTGGCAGTTTAAGACCCTAATTGCCAAGGTTGCAGACGTATAAACCTTATTTCCCTATCTATCCAGCGCCCTGGAATCTCTATCAGAAGGGGTAGGATTTTTGGCTGTGAAATAGTCTCAGGGTCAGCAGCAGGATTTTTGAATAGAAATTTGTGGGAGTCAGGAACCCTGTAATATCTGTCTGGCTTCCTAGGAGCCGGAGGTAGGGAATCAGGAGCCATGCTTGATTCCAAAAACACATCATCAACAATGTCTAAAACAGGAGGTATTGCCAAAGGCCTATGCTGAGGAAGAAGAAGGAAATCCGTAAGCCTCTTTTTTGATTCAGAGAAGTCTTGACTCTCCCAGTGAAAATGTTCCCATAGAGTATGCAAAGTTTCTCCAAAATAGTAATCCTCAGGAGGAGATGCAGATGGGATGGATTCTTCTGCATCAGAATCCTCATAGGGTGGAATAGAAAATTCCTGATCAGAAGAGGAATCAGAAGAAATGGAAACCTGATCTGAAAATTCATAATCAGTGCCTTGCCTAGGCCTCTTAACGGGGGGGGGGGGGGGGTTGGGTTGGGAACCCCTGATCAAGGTAATTAAGTCCTCAGCCATTTTGATCATATGTTTTTTAGGCATAGGGGCCTGAGCACGTGGCTCATGCATTGTTTTTTTAGACATAGAAGATGTTTTTGATCTTGTTTTTGAAGCTGGTGTCGGTTTAATATAAAAATGTTGAGGCCTGGAAACACCCTCAAAAGCCAGTGCCTGCTCAGCAGCTCTGGACCCATCCAAGGGAGAGACATCCGCGGGTTCAATACTCTGAGAATCTCACGGCATACCGGACTCTGAAAGGGTCTCGGTAGAGGCCTGCGACTCAAAAGTAGTGGGTATCAGGGGCTGCGAAAGCACCTCACTGAGTACCGGCGAACCGGCGACTGGCTTAGAAGTTTTGTTGTCGGTTTTGGACCTTGACGGTCTGTCTCTGTCTTTTTCTTTGCACTTTTTGTGAACTCCGGTAGTCGGATTGGTAACCGATGACATAATCTTGATCCAAAATATTTAGAAGCAAAAATATACCGACGCTTAATAGTGCATTGGTTAAATCTAGCACAAAATTGACAGCAAGGCACGTTATGATCTGGGCCTAGGCAAGGAATACAGTACAAATGAAAATCCTAATGAGGTATTTGCTTCCCACAAGTAATGCAATTATTAAGTTTTACTGACATCGGTAAGGAGCAAGAAAAAGTTTCCCCAATGGGGTACTTAAGCTTTAGTTTGAAGACTTCTATTCTGAAACTCGAATGCGAAAATTTCAGGAGTCGACCAACCAGCACTTACGAACTGCTTCTGCTTCGGGCCCCGCGTGGCAAGAAAGACTGAATAAAATGGCGTCAGCTGCATGTTTTATACCCCTGATGACCGGACGTCATGGAAGAGGAGACAGCAACCGATGCAGGACCCAAGACTTTGTTATTCAGGCCGACTGAGGGCAAGCTGCCAGCAGATTACCCAAATGTAATGACTGCAACAGTGAAACACGAAGAACATCTAACTGGGTGTATTTATTCAAACATCTCTAGTTTCAGTTTGCTACTCATTTTTATGTTCATCCAGATGTTATGATTTCTATTAATGTGACATGAAATGACCCCAGTCATGAGTCAGGGTATAATTACTGTTCATGAAATGAGTACTACTACAATCTTTTGTATTTGCTAAGAGTGCTCTTCTCAATATATCCAGAATTGCCTTAATCTGTGGTTTGTGTGGTTTTACCTGTATCTCTAACATATTTAAATATGCTTGAAAATTATTTTCTTGGCCTATTGCTACAACAATGACAGGAACTATTGGGGTGTCTTTAGTCCCTGTTGCTGTAGTTTCTCCTTACATATTTTAGTCTTTGAAGACTAGGTGCAGATGCTTCAAAGGTTTTGCATTTTTTTCTTTGTCTACTAAATTCAGTTTTCTTTCTGGTGGTACACAGACTACCACTCTATGAAAAACACCTACTGCAGCTAATGTATTCATATTTCACTCTTTTTAATTTCAGATATGAGTGTACCATAACCAGCAACAAGATATGCAACTGTTTCTAGTTCTGTTTTAGAACCTGCATTTGTTTTTCCCACATTTTCTAAAGGCTTTGCAAACCAACATGTATGTGGGCCCACTATCTTGGGTCGCCATTACTAGCCTTTCATCATTTGGTTTTAATTTACTTCTCCTTAAACATTACTGTATCAAAACTTGCTCAGCTTATGGTTGTGCTAGAGGTACCCTACACATCACTATATTTTGGGCTTTCCAATTTTCTTTGCTTCTGGTTCCTTTCTTTGCTCTTTCATTTGTGATTTTGGAGCACCCAGGCTGCAGCCTAATTCTCATCTACTTATGATAGGATTTCTGTTCTCACTCCTTTCAAAAATACTTTTGCTAAACTAAGCAAAGATGTCATCTTAGACTTCACCTCTTCACACTTTAGAACTTTCAGTATGTTTGGATGAGATGAGGCCCACAAATATGTATCCAGTTCCACAATATGTAGTCAATTTGAATAGTACCATATCTCATTTAGAGTGACAGATATATTATATTGCCATGCAGTGTTTTGTTTTTATTTTTGTTTGTTTTTACATGTAAGGAAGAAGCAGTTTTCTTGTCCAACTCATTCAGTGATGCTATAGGCTAGTGAGTCATGCCAAAACTTTAAGTTAGAACAGGAAGTGCAAAGAGATTTATAGCTTGGACTTCATTCCTAGATTAAAAGGCAGTTTTCAGCATTGCAGTTTTCTGGACTCATTCTATACTAAGCTTTGTTCTCATTTACTTTATGTTTTACAACTGACCCTTAATCTATTCCCAAATATTTATGCACACCTTTTTGTTCACGTTCCTTTATGTCACATTACTTTCACACATGTTGATATTTTCCTGGTGATACACCATTCCTGTCATAAGTGCTGTTTTGCACACAATCAAAAACAATCATCATTCTGGTATCGTCTAAGAAACAGTTTTAAACCAACTGCAGTAGCATTTCCAGATAAGATCTGATGAATACAATCTTAAAAATGTGAGCAAAACGTAGATGAGACGTCCTTGAACAAGGCTGTTTTTTGGAACTTAAGCTGTAACTGCTGTCTACTCTATTAAGTTAATGGTTTAAGGACCAGACAAAATAGCAGTAGTGACCAAGAACCACCCCGGCATAACCCCTTTGAATTTTTATGCTTGCAATAATAATTTATCTTTAAAAGTGACTCGGCTGCAAAATTGTTTGCCACTATTTCATAGGCAGCATATTGTAGGATTTAGTTATACATCTGTAAGTATTTCATAATCCATGAATGTTGGATACTGCAAAATGCTTTTTGTAATCTATCCATGCCATATGTAGCGTCTTCTCCTTTTTACAACCCTCTGTTTATTGTTTTATTTAACAACAGATGATCCTTTGTTCCATAGGATCATCTTTTCTTGCCTCTTTTAACCTTGCCATAATCAAATTTTATTCTAAATGGCTATTCTCTATGTGCATTAATTCAACAATATGTATGCATTGATGGAAGGCAAGTTATTGGTGTACAGTTCTTAGGATGGACTTGCAGATTCATTCTTACAGAGGAGAATGTTTTTTTCCTGTGAACCAGGTTCATATCTGTTTAGGATGAGTATACAGAAATCTTTGTGTAAATATATTCATAATTTTATCCAGAAGTTAGGTACTGGATGTGGCCCTGGAGTTTTTAATTTTGAAGATTTTACAAATTTTTGTCTCAGTTTTTGTGGCTGTTACTTATTCCTATTTCACATTTTTTAAAGTAGAGTGTCTTGATATTCTTTTAACTCTTCTATCCATTTGGCATCTTTATTATGTTCATTAGTGTCTTCATACATGCTTCTCCAAATGTAGCTATTTATTCATTTTTTTTTACCGTGTTCCCATTGTTTTTGCTTTCTTTCCAAATTCTCCATAAAACCGTTTTATGGGTATCATTGAAGTGCTTGTGTTGTTTTTCTCTTTTACATGCATCTCAGCATATGGCTAAAATATTCTGTTTGTGTTGATATGCTTAGTTTATTACTGGAAACAGTTTATTATAAACCCTGGTCAATGCTGATGCTGTATGTTGTTTTTACTAAGATTTTAATACAGAAAAGGGAACAGTGAAATATCTTGTCTTATTTATTGTGTTCTGTATTTGTGGTTCCATTGTTACATTCTACTTATTCCCTTTCATTTCCTTTGTTGCTCTGTATTTTTCTTGTAACACTATTAATTTACCTACACAGTAGTATATCCCATTTATTTCTGCTATATCACGTGAATTTCTCATTATATCACAGTTATTCTGTTTATCTGGTTTACTAGTTTTCTAACAACTTGGGTCATATTTAATTTCTGTTTTATGCTTCTTTCACCAGTCTTAATCATTGTCTATTTCTATTAATTCAAACAGTTATTCCTTAAAGTTATTTTGTCTGGTCTTGCAGCATTCTCTTTGATCTCCAGTACTTGCTCTTTCTCTTGCAGGGCAACGCTAACTTGACTTTCATGCAAGCCTCCCACAGAACATTCCTGAACACCACTCTGTGCCATATGTTCTTCAGTCGCATCCTGTGCTAACTTCTGCTCCTTTACCTGGGGTCACACATTGGATCATTATATTACAGTATTGTATACAGAAGGTTCCTGAACACCACTCTATGCCATATGTTCTTCAGTTGCATCCTGTGACAACTTCTGCTCCTTTACCTGGGGTCACACATTGGATTATTATGTTACAGTATTGTATACAGAAGGTTCCTGAGCACCACTCTGTGCCATATGTTCTTCAGTTGCATCCTATGCCAACTTCTGCTCCTTTACCTGGGGTCACATTGGATCATTATGTTACTGTATTGTATACAGAAGGTTCCTGAACATCACTATGTGCCATATGTTCTTCAGTTGCATCCTGTGACAACTTCTGCTCCTTTACCTGGGGTCACACTGGATCATTATGTTACAGTATTGTATACAGAAGGTTCCTGAACACCACTCTGTGCCATGTGTTCTTCAGTTGTATCCTGTGACAACTTCTGCTCCTTTCCCTGGGGTCACACATTGGATCATTATGTTACAGTATTGTATACAGAAGGTTCCTGAACACCACTCTGTGCCATGTGTTCTTCAGTTGCATCCTGTGACAACTTCTGCTCCTTTAACTGGGGTCACACATTGGATCATTATGTTACAGTATTGTATACAGAAGGTTCCTGAACACCACTCTGTGCCATATGTTCTTCAGTTGCATCCTGTGACAACTTCTGCTCCTTTACCTGGGGTCACACATTGGATCATTATGTTACATTATTGTCTGTATCAGACTTTCACTGTTTTCTATTCGTTCTCTTGTGGTGTAGATCTTACTGGACCTTTGTGAGAATCTCCAACAGAAGGTTCCAGAACATCATCCAGTGCTGTACCTTCAGATGTCATCCTGCTCCTCCAGCAGCTCCTTCATGTAGGGACTCAGTGTCTTATCATTTTGAAAGCTTACTCATGTTTGAATTTGCTGCGGTGGTGGTGCTGCAGTAGCATTGTCGCCTCACAGTTAGATGTTGCCCGTTCGATTCTCAGTTAGAGCACCTTCTGTGTGTCGACATGCGTGAATGGGCATTCCTTCGTTGAAGGTTGTGCGTTAGGCCCGGCAAGCCAGCACGTAAAAACCTACTGCCAATCATTAGCGGACCGGAGTTCCGCTGTGGCGACCCCTAACCGGGAAAAGCTGAAAGACACAAACAAACTCATGTTTGAATTTCAGCACTAAGCCCTTCACTTCTAAGATGGTCTAGGATTTAAATCTCTGTTTAAGTTCTGACTCAAACTTTTTTTAATTACATTCCACCTTTGTGATTTTCTTATTTTGGAGAGTCCCATATCTAAATGTCTTTGCCTGGATTTTCCTTCAAATATTTATCTGCATTTTTCACATTGATTACTTGGGTTTCTGATAATCATCAAACCATACGAGACACTTTTATCTTTTCATTGCCTGTATTTCTTTTTTCACCCAGTGCGAGTCTTTTGATGATTTATGACAGCATTCTTTTCTAACATCTACTGCATTCAGGACACTTGTACATTTCTCCTTGTCAACATGTTAATGTTCTAATAGCTCATTTTTCTGTATAAGAAAACAATATTATATTCAACAAATTTATATTTTTTTCCCACTAATTTTTTCACATTACAATCGCTTCATCTCAAACACTTACTGCATTCAGGACATTTGTAAGCCTTTTCCTCTAAGTGAGCTTATTCATGACATTATGTGTAAAACACTTACTGCATTCAAAGCATTTATATGTTAGTCACATATTTTCGAATACACAGTGCGACTGTTTTAGTGGTGCATCAGCAGTATATTCCACATACTTGCTTACTGCATTCTGTTTATTTGCATGTGCTTTTATCATGTGTGAATTTGTTGATGGGTTGTAAGGTGTTGCTTCCATGAAAAACCTTTACTACATTTAGCACATTTATATGGTTTCTCACCACTGTGAATTGTTTGATGGCTTCTAAGGCTTTGTTTCTGGGTAAAACATTTACTACATTCAGCACATTTATATGGTTTCGCTTTTTTAAATTTCTCCAAGTCTTTTGGGTTTCTAATACCATGACAGGAATGGACCCCATTCCTAAGTCAAAGTAAGATTAAAGTTCATGAAATTAGTACAGTTTCACTCTTTGATGTCAGCCAAAAGTGCTCTTCCCAGCACCTGCAATGTGCCCAGTAATGACTCCTCCTGCAATTTGAACGGAGTTACATGTATCAGTAGCATATGTAAATATGACTAAACTCTTTTTTTTTTTTAATATGACCTGTTGCTCCTACTACTATAGGAACTATCTGGGTATCTTTCTTCCACATTGCTCTCATTTCTGCTTGCAAATCCTGATATTTTATGACTTTGCACCTCTCTATATGCATGACACTAGTCACTGAGTGTGGCGATTTTAATGATCAATGCTACTTTTGTCTTCTTTTCTTGGACCACTACATCCAATTTTTTTAGCATCTATCTTTTGAACTGTTGGAAATGGATGATCCCATGTGATGTAGGCATCATTTTCTGTGATGTTTTCAGTGTTTTTTCAGCCACTTCAATACCATACTGTTTGCACAACCTACACTGCAACAGTCTCGCCACATTATTATGCCATTCAGTGTGCAGTCCGTCTGCCATTAGTATGTCGCAACCAGCAATGAGGTGTGCAACCGTTTTCAATTCCGTTTTACAAAACCTACATTTGTCTGTATCTCCCACATGTTCCCTAGACTCTGTAAACCAACGTGTACGTAGCCCACTATCTTGTGTCGCCAATATTAGCCTTTCATCTTTTGGTTTTAATTTGCCTCTCCTTAACCATTTATGATCAATATGAGGTTCTTTCAAAAGTTTTCTATACTTGCAACTATATGCATTTTCCACATTTCTTGCCTTCTCATCTGGTCCTTCACCTTATATTTTTTCATTTGTTTTTTTTGGCACATTCAGGTGCTGCCTGTTTTTTATCCACTTGTGGTTTGATTTCCATTCCTGCTTGACGCAGATATACTTCTGCTAGCCTAAGCAAGGAAGTCGTCTTTGATTTATTCTTCTCATGTTTCAAAACTTTCACTACATTTGGGTCTTGTGAGGTCAGCAGATATGTGTGGAATCCCACGACTGCAGATCTGTACATGTAATCAATTTCAAGGAGGCCCATCTCTTCTTCAGAATGGGGAATATATAATCTTGGTATGCACTGATGTTTTATAAATCATTTGGTAAGCATGAAGCATCCTTCTTGTTTTCCTATGTAATCTATCCAACACCTTTTGGGGCCAATCAATCACTCCAAAACTGTGAGGACAGGAAGAGCAAATTAGTTTATAGCTTGGATTTGGTTTCTAGATGTCAACGCTGTTTTCAGGATTCATTTAAATCTTCTGAAGTACTCCTTACTAAGTTTTATTTGCATTTGTTCATGTTTTACTGTTGATCCTTCGTCAAATCCCAAATATTTATACACTCCCTCTTACTAAAGTTATTTTATATCACATTACTGTCCCTAACTGATGTTTTCTTGGTGCTGCAGTTTTCCTGCTTTAAAGGTTGTTTTTGCATGTTACTCAAGACCAAATGACATTCTTATATCATCTGAAAAAGTTTTGACAACTTGCAGTTGTACTTTCAGTTCCTCATCTGATGAGCCATACATTTTCAAATCATTGACAAAGAGAAGATGAGAAGTCTTTACACTGTTTTCTAGGAGCCAAATTATAGCCATGGCCTAAGCTGTTAAGTAGACAGCTTAATGGGTTAAGGGCAAGAGAATAGCAGCGGTGACAGAGTCACCGTGTAATATCCCCCTCTGAATTTTTATCCCTGAAACAATAATTACTCCTTTATCATGGCTTAATTGCAAAGTGGTCTGCCACTGTTTCATGGTCATTGTAATGTAGCTGACCAGTGAAGGGTGCATCTTATACATTTCTTAAGCACTCCTATCCATGAATGTGGGATACTATCAAATGCTATTTTGTAGTCAATCCATGCCATACTTAGATTCTTGCCCTTTTTACAGCTCTCCACTATGACTTTATTTAATAACAAATGATCCTTTGTTCGATATGACTTTCTTTTATTCCCCTTTTGTTCTGCCATAATTGAGTTTTCTTCTAAATGACGATAAACTCTACATCAATTCCCATGTATAGTTTATACGTCATCAGAAGGCAAGTTATTGGTCTATAATTTTTAGGATAGCTTGTAGGTTCACTCTAAAGTAGGAGCATTGACTTTCCTGTTGTTTTTCTTAACTTTGTTTCAATCTCTTTAGCTGTTATTTCATTCCATTTCATATCCTGTACCTTCAAACCTCTTATTCTTTCTTTTACTTCTTCTGTCCATTTAGCATCTTTGTTGTGTTCAACAGGAACTTCATAGATACTTCTCCAAAATGTATCTATTTCTTCTTTTTTTGGCAGTCTTCAATTCATTTTACCTTACTCTCCAGTTCTCTATAAAACTTTCTTGGGTCATTAACAAATTGCTTACTTTGTACTTTTTTTGTAGTCAATCCATGCCATACTTAAATTCCTCCCCTTTTTACAGTTCTCCACTATGATTTCTCCTTTGTGTGAATTTGTTGATGGGTTACAACGCTATTTTTCCGTGTAAAACACTTGCTACATTCAATGTATTTATATGGTTTCTCCCCTGTGTGAATTTTTTGATGGGTTTTAAGGTTATTTTTCAGGCTAAAACACTTGCCACATTCAGCACATTTATACAGTGTTTCCCCTGTGTGAACTAGTTTATGAATGTCAAGGGACTTTTTATATGCAAAACCCTTACTACATTCAGCACATTTATAAAGGTAATCCCCTGTGTGAATTCTTTGATGGGTTATAAGGGTACATTTCTGGGTAAAACCCTTACTACATTCAGTACATTTATACGGCTTTTCCCCGGTGTGAACTAGTTTATGTCTGTCAAGGCACTTTTTATATGTGAAACACTTACTACATTCAGCACATTTGTAAGTGTTCCCTCCCATGTGAATTTTTTGGTGGGCTATAAGGTTATATTTCCGGGTAAAACCCTTACTACATTCAGCACATTTATACATTTTGCCCCCAGTGTGAACTAGTTTATGTCTGTTGAGGGACATTTTACATGTAAAACACTTACTACATTCAGCACATTTATAAGGGTTCTCCCTTGTGTGAATTCTTTGATGGGTTATAAGGGCTTGTTTCTGGGTAAAACCCTTACTACATTCAGCACATTTATATGGTTTCTCCCCTGTGTGAATTTTTTGATGGGTTTTAAGGTTAATTTTCAGGCTAAAACACTTGCCACAGTCAGCACATTTATACAGTTTTTCCCCTGTGTGAACTAGTTTGTGAATGTCAAGGGACCTTTTATATGCAAAACCCTTACTACATTCAGCACATTTATAAAGATAATCCCCTGTGTGAATTCTTTGATGGGTTATCAGGGTACATTTCTGGGTAAAACCCTTACTACATTCAGCACATTTATACGGCTTTTCCCCAGTGTGAACTAGTTTATGTCTGTTAAGGGACTTTTTACATGTAAAACACTTACTACATTCAGCACATTTATAAGTGTTCCCTTCCCTGTGAATTTTTTGATGGGTTATAAGGTTATGTTTCCGGGTAAAACCCTTACTACATTCAACACATTTATACATTTTCCCCCCAGTGTGAACTAGTTTATGTCTTTTGAGGGACATTTTACATGTAAAATACTTACTACATTCAGCACATTTATAAGGGTTCTCCCCTGTGTGAATTTGTTGATGGGTTATAAGGGCTTGTTTCTGGGTAAAACCCTTACTACATTCAGCGCATTTATATGGTTTTTCCCCAGTGTGAACTAGTTTATGTTTGATGAGGGACTTTTTATATGTAAAACACTTACTACATTCAGCACATTCATAAAGGTTCTCCCCTGTGTGAATTTTTTGATGGGTTATAAGGTTGTGTTTCTGGGTAAAACCCTTACTACATTCAGCACATTTATATAGTTTTTCCCCAGAGTGAACTACTTTATGTCTGTCAAGGGACACTTTATATGGAAAACACTTACTACATTCAGCACATTTATATGGTTTTTCTCCTGTGTGAACTAGTTTATGGATGTCAAGGGAATATTTATATGTAAAACACTTACTACACTTAGCACATTTATACGGTTTCATACCTGTGTGAATTTGTTGATGGGTTATAAGGTTCCTTTTCCATGCAAAACCCTTACTACATTCAGCACATTTATAAGGTTTATCCCCTGTGTGAATTTGTTGATGGGCTACAAGGTACTTTTTCCATGCAAAACACTTACTACATTCATCACATTTATACGGCTTCGCACCTGTGTGAACTTTTTGATGGTTTCCAAGTAGATATTTATGTGTAAAACACTTACTGCATTTTGGACATTTATATGTTTTTCCCCATGTGCGAGTGTTCCCCATTGTGTGGACTGGCTGATGGTACTTCAGCTGACTTTCACACATAAACTTCTTATTGCATTTAGTGCATTTATATGATTTCTCTCCTTTGTGAGATGTCTGATAAATTACTGCACTTTTCTTTTTATTAAGCCATGTGTAGCATTCAGACCTCTTGTTGCAATTATGTCCAGATTGGTGCTGGGGTCCAACAGGGGGAAGAAGTCTTTCAGCATCCAAAACATGCTGAGCACTGTTACCCTTAGGGTTGCTGCTGCAGTTACATTCTAAATGAAACTCTGGGGCAGAAATTCGATGAACCATGTTGTACCTGTTCACAGGTTGAGAACCCTGCTGTGATTTCTGTATAGAGTGATGCAATGAGGGTGTTGCACTGTCACATTCAGAGCTCTTGATCCAGTTATGACCCAAGTGATGCTGCAAACCAGGAGAAAGATGAAGTTTCTTGTAATCCTTCCCAGGCTCATCAGACTGCTGTAGGCTCTCTTGAGGATGGGATGTCCGAAGTGATGGCTGCTGACTGCAAAACACACTGCAGTCTCTGCTCCTGAAACCTAAAAACAGATTCCTTAATACTGTGTCCATGACAATGATGAAACAAATGTCAGATAGGTCACTCACAATAACACGTGTACTGCTTAAACATTCAGTAATACTATAAATTTAACAGCTATTTTATTCTCCTCTTACTAACACAATTACTAAAATAAAATCAATTCTGATTGCTCAGTTATGTGAACTTGGGCCTTACAGAATGGCTGAAAGAGGAACAGAAGCAGTGCAAAACTATCACAATAAAGACAGATCATCAGTTTAGACAAGAAAAGAATCATACCCTCAGTCTGAGACATTATTCTCAGCCATTCTTCCTAAGATGTGTGATAAGTCTTATTGTACATATAGCTAAAAAGTACAGCTGTGTAGGAACATAACACAAGTACATATTTTCAACCAAGATCACTGCTGCATTAAAGCTAATTCTTGAGACTTCTACCACAGAAAGCTTGACACATGGCCCAACTTATAAATCATTTCACTATTCCCCAGTTGGCCAGTGGATGCCTTCCAACCTGGATATCAATATTCCTGTGGTAACAAAAAAAGAAAGGAAAAAAAAGGGGGAGTCAACCCACACCATTTTTAGTTATTTCTTGTCTATGTAATCCATTGGCCTATCAAAACACAAAACAGATTGTAAATGGTCATAGAGATGGCAGCCAAATCAGTGGAACAATGCACTAATCAAACCTGAGAAGGTGGTGCGATGAAGGATGTACGCAAGTAGGAAGGTGATTATAGGAGTGATTGGGTAACAACCTCATCCCTCACATGCTAACAGGCAGGAAACAGAGGATGGAAAACAGTACTGCATAACTGAATATAGTGAAAGTAGCACAGTTGTGTAAACACATAACTGTAGATACCGATCTGTATTCACTGTGCTGTTCACTATTGCAATAGTGCTAACGTCTAAGAGGATACCAACAGTTTATTGACAACAGAGGTCCTGGCCCTGGGAAGGAATGAGTTCCTAATAGCCCATTCAGGATCTCTGTGGTAAATTTTGCCCTGGGTCAGGATGCAAATCCAAGCTGTAGTGCTTAGAAAAGTGTGAACAGCTGAGCAGGCAACTGCTTTCAACAGGAGATGGATGTTGCCCCCCTTTTAGAAAGGTCATGTTGGCTGCTGCTGCTCTTGTGGACTGTGTCCTTGCATGTTTAGGTTCAATTTCACCAAATAAGGACTAACACAAGTAGACACACTGGGCTATTTATTTTGGAGTAAACTATTCTTGAGAAAGACGTTCTCTCTGTTCTCTACACATAGGCTATGAATAACTGTTCAATTGTCTTTATTTTTCTTCTGGGTGAAACCTCATCTGCCTGGGCACATGCAGGGAAGCAACATCCTTTCCCTTTTATCTGTCCCTTTTTCTATTCTGCCATGCTGACCATCATGGCAACATTCATTGCACAGAGGAGGGATGATACCCAATGTGAGAGGCCTATTCAGATCTTCCAGTGAGACAGCTGTCATTCCAGTAGACAATGTGAATATTCACCAGCATCCCAACAACTGAGGACATTATGTTTAACTACCATCCCCTTGATTCTGATGTTTACATATGAACCATCTATGTTCCAAGCCCTAAGCATGTACTCTCCTTCACATATGTAGGCAAGAGCTACTATAAAGCTTGGACAGTCCACCTACTTCTTTCTAGAGCCTGCTCTCCACTCAAGACTTATTTCCATCCTCCTCCTCTGAGGTGGTTCTTTTCAGAGCTGCTGCCATTGTCAAACAGGGTCACCAGAAATACCTTTCCGGGGTGGACATGCCAATTCTCTCCGGACTGCTCTATGAAACATCTCAGCAGTTAATTTCATGTCACCTGAGCCATTGTCAAAGCTTTACTCCCCTACGAACCTGAAAAGGGTAAGAGCCTTTACCCACTGTCCTGTAGGGCAGGGAAGAATACCAGGAGGTTAATAGCCTGAATAATGAAGACCTCTGTCACCACGTTGGACATGAAGCTGGGGTTTGTGCATTGGAAGTCTTTCAGAATGGCTTGAAAGGACTAGAAAGAGGGTATTGAACTGACAAATATTAATATAGCTAAGGAGTTCCAGGCCTTAGCCACATGGTAAGGGTACAGACCATGCCCAACAGATTTGATAGGTTTGTGGACAGAGAAGTTTTTAGTCAATGGATCGCAATGACAGAGTGGGAAAATAGTTGTGCAGAATGACATTTGGTGCTGCCAAAAGCCGTTAGTTC
>NC_056744.1:1723854691-1723866924 GCF_019279795.1 Protopterus annectens | reverse complement strand
GGAAAGCTGTAGTGGTGGCTGTGGCTCTTGTGGAGTGAGGCCTGATATTTTCAGGAGTTGTCTTTTCATGAAATGAGTAGCAGAATCGAATGCAATTTCCTATCCATTTTGAGATTGTCTGTTTTGAAATTGCTTTTCCTTGCACTCCTGTTGCATATGCTACCAGAAGCTGGTCAGGTTTTCTGCTGGCCTTAGCTCTGTCCAGATAGTAGTGCAGTTGTCTGTGTACATCCAAGGTGTGTAGTAGTTTTTCCCCCCTGTTCTGTGGGTTAGGGAAGAATGTAGGTAAATGAATAGCTTGGTTCAAGGATACCCTGGATACCACCTTTGGCATAAAAGTAGGATTGGTTCTCAGAGACACTCTATCCTGGTGAAAGATAAGGAAAGGCTGCACTGCCATTAATGCCTGTAACTCGGATACCCTTCTTGCTGAAGTGATTGCTAGCAGGAAGGCAGTTTTCCAAGATAAGAACTGTAAGTCTGCTGTTGCTGCTGGTTCAAAAGGGGGAAGTGTTAATTTTTCTAGCAGAAAATTGAGATCCCATGCAGGCAGAGGTGGTTTCCTTGGAGGTTTTACATTTTTGATCCCTCTCAAAAATTGTCTGAGGAGAGGATGAGAGAAGACAGGAGGATCCATGTTGTACTCTGCTGAAATTGCTGATGCATGAATCTTAATGGAAGAATAGGACAGGCCATTGTGGAACAGTTCTGCTAAGTATTCTCGGATGTGTGCTAGTTTTGCCAGTGTGACATTTGTTCCCTTTGCTGCACTCCAAATGAGGAATCTCTTCCATTTGGCTGAATATGTTTTCCTTGTGGAGGGTCTGCGAGCCTCCAGGATAATGTCCTTAACCCTCTGAGATAAAACAGGTTGGTTTTGTTTTATGCAATTTTCCAAGCAGTTAGCTGCAGCATTTTTAAGTTTGGATGCAGGGTCTTGTAGTTGTTCTGCGTTAGAAGTAAAGGACATAGAGGTAGAGGTCATGAGTTCATCCGAGACATGCTTCTCAGTAGCGGGTACCAATGCTGCCTCGGCCAGTCTGGAGCTATCAGAATTACCTTTGGCTGTTCCTCTCTGATCTTCAGTAGAACTTTGTACATCAATGGGAGAGGTGGAAAGGCATATACTGTCAGGGCCTTCCAGCTGAAAGAAAGGGAGTCCACCCTCCAGGCTTGTGGGTGGTATACTCTTGAGCAGAATTTCTTCAGTTGGTGGTTGAGTGGGGAGGCGAACAGGTCTATCTCTGGCATTCCCCATTTCTTTGTTATGGTTTTGAAGATGTCTGGATGCAGCATCCATTCATGAGCATCCGTGGTAGTTCTGCTTAAGCTGTCTGCTAGTGAATTCTCTTTTCCTGCTACGAATCTGGCCTGCAGTTGGATGTTGAGATTCAGGCCTAAGTTCCACAGGTCCATTGCCATCCGGCATAGAGGGTATGAATGTGTGCCTCCCTGTTTGTTGATGTACCACATGACTGTGGTATTGTCCGTCCTTATCAGCAGGTGTCCTTGCTGGAGGAATGATTTGAATGCCTCGATTGCATGCTTCACTGCCAGCATCTCCTTTAGATTTATGTGTAGATTCAGCTGGTCTTGGGACTATAGGCCTTGGATACACTTGTCTTCCATGTGTGCCCCCCAGCCTAGGTCTGAGGCATCCGTGGTGATGGTCTGCCTTGGATGTGGTTTGTAGAAAGGCAATCCTCTGTTGATCTGGCAGGCCTGAGCCCACCACAGGAATTCTTTTTTCAGGCATGGAATGATTGGTATCAGGGTTTCTAGACTGTGTCTGTGTTGAGACCATACATTCCTTAGGTACCATTGTAATTTTCTCATATGCAGCCTGGCATGTGGGATCAAGATTATGCAGGATGCCATGTAACCCAGGGCCTGCAGGACTTTCCTTGCAGTAAGCTGAGTTTGTCTTGTTAATGCCATGAAGTAGACTGGTAGTTGCTTTTGTTTTTCTTCTGTGAGAAAAGCCATCTGAGTTATTGTGTCCAGTTCTGCACCCAAAAATGTTATCCTTTGGGATGGCACGTCTTGACTTTTGTATGTTGACTGTGTATCCCAAGGCTTGCAGCAGTTGTATGACATAGGCCAAATCCTTTATTATTTTTGTCTTGTTGTCCGCTTGTATTAGGCAGTCGTCCAAGTATGGGTAGATTTGAATTCCCTGAAGCCTGCAATGTGCAATTACTGATGCCAGGCATTTCGTGAATACTCTGGGCGCAGTAGATAAGCCAAAGGGCAATGCTGAGAATTGATAATGCTCTGATCCTGCAAGAAATCTGAGGTGTCTTCTGCAATCTGGTCGTATAGGGACGTGCAGGTATGCCTCCTTGAGATCTAGAGTCACCAGCCAAGACTCCTTGCCCAACATGGGAAGAAGTTGCTGTAGGGTCAGCATCTTGAATTTTGGAACAATGAGATATGTATTCAGTGCGGACAAGTCGAGAATAGGCCTCCATTGATTTTCTTTTCTTGGTACAAGGAATAGTCTGGAGTAAAATCCTTGGCCTTGTTCCATAGATGGTACCTTTTCTATTGCTCTCATCCTTAGTAAGCTGATGATTTGTTTTAGAGCCTCTGATTTCTGGCTTGGTGGAAGGTTTGGCATTCCTCTCTTTTTTGGTAGAGTGTGGAAGTGAAACCTGTAGCCTTTGTCTATTGTTTGCAAAGTCCATTTGTCTGCTGTAATGCAATGCCAGTTTTTTGAAAATAAAGCTAGCTTTCCGCCTAAGGGTGCTTCCAGTTGTTCCCTGGTAGGCGGAATCAGAGCCAAGTCATTGTGTCTGTCCTGTGGAAGTGGTTGCAGTCGCAGCTGTGGCGGCACTTCTCTGGTTGGCAGGTTGCCACTGACGACCCCTGTAGGCACCCCTTGATTGACCTCTGCCTCTTGGGTGTCTATTTCTGCCTCTCTGTGCTCTGGAGGTGTCTGGAAAGGACCAATTCTTTGAAGGCCAATTTCTGCTGAACCTCGGAGGTTGGACCTGCAGAAAATCCTTGACTGTTTGGACAGATTTTGCTTTTTCTTCCACTTTCTTTAGAACCTCCTGTGCAGGGGTGCCAAATAAACTTTGTTTCTCCATAGGGGCATCTAGGAGTTTAGACTTAACATGGTCTGGCAAGGATTGTTCTTTTAGCCAGGCATGCCTTCAAATCACTGCTCCAGTCATAGCTGATCTAAATGAAGCCTCCAGTGCATCATAGCCACATTTTAAGAAATGATTACTAACCTGCTGAGAGTTGTGTACCAAATCCTGAAGGGACTTACGGTCTAAAGGTTCAGAAGAGGACAGCTTTTTATTCAGCTGATCTAACAAAAATTCCTGGTACTGTATCATGTGAAATTGACAGTTTAAAGCCCTGGCAGAAAGAGTAGCAGATGTATAAACCTTTTTACCCCATCTCTCTAATGCTCTAGATTCTCTTTCAGAGGGTAGGGGGTTTTTGGCAGAGGCAGCTGCAACACCTTTAGGGCCCTAAGAAATGGTTTCTGGGTCTGCAGCATGGGCCTTATACAAGTGCAAGTGAGAATCCGGGACCCTGTAGTATCTGTCAGGTTTGGCAGGGGCCGGGGGAAGAGAATCAGGGGCAGTACTGGCATCATTGTATGCATCATCAACAACTGAAAGTACAGGTGGTATGGCTAAAGGCCTATGCTGTGGCAAGTGTAAAAAAGTCCTTAGCCTTTTCCTAGAATCAGAAAAATCCTGACCCTGCCATAGGAAGTGTTCCCCTAGAGTTTCCCCAAATGAAAATTCTTCTGGAGGGGAGGCAGAAGGAATGGAGTCTTCTGCATCAGAATCCTCATAAGGTGAGTATGGTCCTTCCTGATGGTCAGATAAATCCGAACCATCCGAAGAATAGTCAGAGGAGAGAGGTTCAGGGGGTTCAGTCCTAGGCCTCTTTTCAGGAGGGGGTTGTGAGGCCCTGTCTGGGTGAGGTTGGGATCCCCTGATCAGAGAAATAAGGTCCTCAGCAAGGCTGAGAATCTGAGAACTTGAGGTAGGTCTGTGAGAGGGAGCTTTTGTAGGTAAGGCCTTGGAAAGTTTAGCTGCTTTAGCCCTGGAGAAGGCCTTGATAGACATAGAAGCAGGGCGTCTAGCTGCCCCACGTGCAGGAGTAGAGATGTCCAACGGAATGGTGTCGGACAAATCTTGTGTGCCTGCTTCTTCAGTAGGAATTTCTGTAGCCGACTCAGCCGGGGCCTGTGTGGCCTCGGTAGTCGGAGGCATGCTTTCGGCCGAAGGGAGAACCGAGGTCTCGGTTTCAGCCGAAACCGAGACACCCGCGGTAGGCCTAACCGTGGTTTCAGCCAAAACTGCGGGCCGTGAGTGTCGGTCCTTTTCCTTGCATTTTTTAGCTAAATGTGTAGTCGGAGTCTCCGACGGCATTTTATATGCAAAAGCGGAGCCAAAAAACTCTTCAGCAAACTCCGACCGATGTCTAAGTGTCCGTCGGTTGAAGGAAGCACAGGCTAAACACGCTGATACGTCGTGGTCTGGGCCTAAGCAAGGAAGGCAGTAAGAGTGGAAATCCTTATGAGGTATTTGTTTCCCACAAGTTAAACAATTATTTACTTTGTCTGACATCGGCTGAGTCAAGAAAGAGTCCCCAACGGGGTACTTCGCTTTTTTAGAAGTCTTCGGTAGCTGAAATCTCTGGATCTGACCGACCGGCACTTGCGAACAGCTTCTGCTTCGGGCACCGCGCGGCAAGAAAGACTGAGGAAAATGGCATCGACTGATGCCTTTATACCCCAGGAGCTATGACGTCGGGTGAAGTGCGACATCAGCCGAGGCCAGACCCAGACTTTGGAATCCGGCCGACCGAAGGGCTGCCTGAGGCAGGACAACCCATATGTTATGACTGCAGATGCATCCTTGAAGGACATCAGGCTATGACTTGAAATGTGGTTTTGCCTGCTGATAGTTGCGCATGGATGATCTCTGGGGTATCATGCTGCGCCACTAACCTGGAGATGTGGGTATCCTTGAATATGGATACACCTCCGCCCTTTGTACTGCGATCCGGTAACGGAGGCTGGAAGGTATGATATGAATTGTAACCTGGTAGTGCTGGGGTGCTCTCTGGTGCCTTGAACCAGGTTTCCGTCACTGCACAAACATCGATTTTCTCCATACTGAGGAGTGCCTAGAGTGCATGCATTTTGAGGTTGAGACTTCTGGCGTTGAGTTGCATTACCCTTAGTTTTTGGTTATCTGTGCTGGTTACGGTGGTTGGTTTGTCCTTTGAGCCTTGCCTAAAAAAGGCACTATGGGGACGGCAAGAGCCTTGGCTAGTATTCAAAAGCCTAGGGGTGACGGGTGCAAACCATCTCTGGTGAAACAGTGAGGCTCGTCTATCATGTCATCCCAGGCAGACAGACACAGGATCCCCTTAGAATGACACCAGAAGCTTAGCCAGTTGTTGAAATTGATCATTTTGTCTTTGTATTGTGGTATTATTCTAGGTGAAGGTAGTATGCTACTCAAGGTCAGGGTCATACCAGCTTGGGCTACATGATCAGAGAGCTCCTCAATGTCCCTTTTCATGTAGTCCACGGAGGTACGTCTTAGATCATTCACACCAACATGTACAATGACAGTGTCATACTTGTTCTGGAGTGACCTAAGTGCCTGTGTTATGTGGTGGATCCTAGCACCCGACAGGCAGCTGGCAGTAACCTTCTCCTTGTTCAGCCTGGTGAGTGGAACATCTGTGTGCCTTACTATAGAGTCTCCTATTACTAGCATGTTGGATATGGTGTTTTGCCTTAGGGGCTGTCATGAGGCACACTGCTGAGGTGAATTATATGTTTTCTGGCTTGTGTTTGGAGGTGCAGGTTGCTTGCTTGTCTGCTTTGGATGGCACTGTTTCTTTTTCAGATTTGTACCTAGTGCCTCCGAATATGTTTTTGTGTATTTATGTGTATGTTTTGCCGGTGCTTGTTTTGTAGATCCATGTGTGACTGGTGGTGTGATGCTAGTGTGTCTCTTCTCCTTTTGACTGTCTGATACAGTCATGGGTTGAGAGCGCTTAGCCTTCAGTCTGGCTGTGTATTTGCATCTCTCACAAGTGTTTGTTTCTACAGGTAAGAGGAGAGGGTTGTCTGTATACATGAGGCAGTTGTGACATTGCCTCAGGATGCCCAATTCCACCAGGTGAACTGGAGAGTACACCTGAAGCTGAGCTCTGGACATGCTTGGAAAAGTAAATTTCACTTGTCTTGCGGCCAATCGAGGGTCTTATGCTGTATTATAATAGTGCTGTCTAGGAGATTTAGAAAATAATAGTGCTGTCTATGAGATTTGGACAAGTGCTGATTTGGGTTATGCAAGTGCTGCAATAAGAGCAGCTGATCTGAAGCACTTGAGTTGAGGCTTGCCTCGTTCTAAGGGAAAATTTGCAGCGCAGACTTTGTGGAGCCAGGAATAGTATAACCCAGCTAACCGGCGCTGCCCGACACTGCTCTGTGCGCAAGACCGCGCAAAAAGAGAGTTGCAGGGTTTTAAGAGAGAGAGAGATCAAGAAGTTTGGAATTGACCCAAGATGGCCAATAAAACTACAGTCTCTAGGCATTAACAGCAATACTGTTTCTAACACAGAGATCAACTTTTGCGAGCAAGAAAACGCTGAAAAGTATGCGGCAATGCAGTTTTTCTAAGAAATAAATCAGAAGATAATACTTAAAATCTCAAAAGTGGCTCCTTTCTTCTTTCAGTGTTTTCTCCTCTTGGTAGGTGCTTCAGCAACAACTATCAAGCCTGGAAAGATGCCAAAACCATGCGGCTGCAGGGTTTTAAGAGAGAGAGATCAAGGAGTTTGGAATTGACCCACTCACTCATTAGCAGCTTTACCATTCACTTGTGGACCAAAGTGGACCAGTCATACAAGCTGAGGTTTTCTACAAAAAGTGCAGTGCATGGGGCAAGCTTTTTTGCGTACGGCTATGCCTTTTCCAGCTGCATTATGAATAAGTGTCATGCAATACAGAGAAATGCTAACCTTTGTTAGCACCTGTGATTCTGTTGATTACTATGAGGCAAGTTTTCCAATGTGTCTAGTGTGCAGTCTGCTATGCTACATTGAAAACAATGTAATTAGGTCAGGGAATTCAGTGCCATAATGGTTAATATACCACAAGCAAAAATGTGTTTTCAACACTGATAAACAGCCAAAGAATCCTTATCCAGGGGATGAACAGCAAAATTCTCCTTCAAGGTTCTTTCCTGAAGGAGGTCCTGTCACTGGAATGGAGTCAATGTAGGCAGCCTTACTGCAAGACTATCTGTACTTATCAGAGTGGGGGCATTTTACTCAGTCTCATACAGACAGGACATGGCTAGAGACCGGTATGTCAGAGTCCACCACCAATGTGATCACACTGCCATTGGGTGGGACCATCCAAAATATAGGCAGAGAAGAAAAAGCTTCCTGGAATACTTCTTCCTTAAGGAGGCCGGCTTGGCCAGCTGTACTCCCTTCTGTGCTGTGTTCCCTTCTGAATTATTAGCTCCAATATATTCCCAAAGATGAGGTCATCAGGAGGGGATTAGGAAGAAGCATCTCCTTCACCCATGTTAGTCCAGGGTAGAGCACTCTGTCAAAGAGTCCAGATGCCTCTTTCTCATCCCTTCTTGTTTGGAACACTTGGGAGGAACTCATCTGAATGGTCAGTTGAGAAATCTTCTCTAGGCAGCCTGCATCATCAGTAGTTTTCTGTTACCATATCCATTTAGGATGAAGAAAAAATACTTGAGTTGTATGACTGAGGGATGGTCTGGTGTGGAGCATATGCCAAAGGAGCCTCCTGGGATCTAACAACCTGTTGGGTTGCAGTGAAACCATCTGCTGTCCTCTTGATGTGGATGCCAAGATCACTGGCATTTAACTCATTCAGTCTGGAACAGCTCAGAAAAAGCTGCCTGCTTAATTCCACCATGGGAACAACATTTCAGCCTGAACTCATTTTCAGAAAATCCATTTGTAATACCATACAGAAAACAAATGTTCATAACTCTTTAACCATAAGAGCTAGACAAAATATAAACCCGAAAGTTGTTTAGCAGATGCTGACCTTTCTAACAGTGTAAATATTGATAGTGCATATCAAAGTCATTATTAAATATCTGGCAAGGAATGTTGATATTGTGCATATTTTTACCTTTTTGGAAAAGCAAAGCACAATGTCTTGGTGAATGTACCATGTCAGCTTTAAAATGATACCTTAACCATTACTGTGTGATGCTTCACTCTTGATATATTCACAGAAATATGATTAATATATTATTTCTCATAATTGATAAATAAACAAAGCATAATATCTCATCACCTGTAACAGACAGAACCTACATATCAGTGTAGAAGTTGTGCGTCTGAATGTCAGCTTCAAAATGATGCATCATTTGTGTGATCACCATGCTCCCTTGCAAAGACATGAGCATAAAAATGCGAAGTATTGGAAATTATAATTTTCATATTCGTACAAGACTAAACAAACTGTGATATCTGTACATGTGTAAAGTGCACTGACAGTTCTTTTACCATTTTGTAAGGAGTAACACTGTCTTCAAAATGAGGTATTACTTGACACACTGACACGCTTCCTTGCAAAGTTATTTACCAAAATATGAAAAAAAAAATCATAATTTCCATAACCTAAGTCCGAAACAAACTTTGATATCTGCACATATCCAACATACAGGCACAATTCTTTTACCATGTTGGAACCAGCAATACTGTCTCCAAAATGAGGTATTACTTGACACATTCAGATGCTCCCTTGCAAAGTTATTTACCAAAATATGAAAAAAAAATCATAATTTCCATAACCCAAGTCCGAAACAAACTTTGATATCTGCACATGTCTACAACATACAGGCATAATTCTTTTACCATGTTGGAACCAGCAACACTGTCTTCAAAATAAGGTATTACTTGGCATATTCAGATGTTCCCTTGCAAAGTTATTTACCAAAATATGAACAAATCATAATTTCCATAACCTAAGTCCTAACAAAACTGATATATGCACGTGTACAGCATTCAGAACCAGTTGTTTTACCATGTAGACACATATGATTGTAAATATACACATTCTTGGTGTAGCCAACATACTGCTGAATGGGTACATGTAAAGAGAAAAGCAAGGTAAGGACCACCACTCCACTAATGAACCCAGGACAGGCATGGGACATCAGTGGCAGGCAAGGCCATCTCATCTGTCCAATAGCTGTGCTGGCTACCCACTCAGACAGCCGATAACACTGCAGTCTCATGACCTCCCTTCAGTGTTGCAGTCTGTCTTATCTATGCCTTTTCTCTTTACATATGCCCATTCAGCAATGGACCTAAGGGATCAATTTCTGTATTATTAAGCCCTTCCTGTCATCTAAACTCTACACATGCCTGATAAAAGCAGACTAAAAAAAAAAGTATTAATGGATGATCACTGACATATTAGATTGTATGTGGTAGCACTCTCCTGAAACAGTTATTCTTTCTCAGCATCCTCACCAGCTCCTTACCACAGTTATTTACCAAACTCAGAGAAACATATTTTACACAACGCATTTCATAACAGTGTTTTACTTACTATACTGGTCCGACTTGGTCATGGGTGTTTTCCTTTCGTCTCTCAAGCTGCATGTTAGCAATCCTGCATAGCTCTCCTCACACCATTGTGGAGGTCGGTCAAGAACAAGGCAATACCCTCCTCAGTTAGGTGAACGCCATCCCTTCTGCACAGGTCAACATCTTCCGCGGTGATGCTGTTATGGCAGAATGTAGATCCACCGACCCTGTGCATCAAGCCATGCATGAACCCATTCTGTAAACGTCTGAACAGCAGAAGACAGTCTTACCTTACCTGAAATACTACAAGGGTGGACACTGACAAGGTGGCACAGAAAGGGCACATGTAAAGAGAAAAAGCAGGGTAAGGACCGCTGCTCCACTAATATGCCAAGGACAGACATGAGGCACCAGATGTTGGTTATCTGAAGTGACCCATAGCTGTGCTGGCTGCCCACTCAGACTGCTGATACCACTATGGTCTCACAACCTCCTTCAGTGGCAGCAGTCTGCCTTACCTCTGCCTTTTCTCTTTACATGTGCCCATTCAACAATGGACCTAAGGGATGAGGGACTGAAGTAACTCACTAATTGCTGCCCTGACTTTCATACATTTACTACCTTCACCTACATACATTTACTACACCTGAAGGGAGGGAGACTGACTGGAGAGCTGCATCAAGACAACATGTCATAAGACCAGGACTGACCCAGGCTGTGTCTTTCTGCATGTGTCCTTTCCCGGAGGGAAACACTGCATTACAGTGGCACCCCCAAGGCCATGCTTACCTAGGACAGCAGCACTATGGGACTAAGCTGAAGAGTCTCCAAGTTCCCAATTGCGATCTAGGGGGATCATAAGATCCATGGTGGCTGTGTATGCCCCCCGCGATGCATCCACCAACACAAGAGCAGTTGGCAGAAAAGACTGAAGAAGGACCTTCCTGATCTTGGTGCTGAAGGACTTGCCCAGTAACTGACAAGGGGGCACAGAAAGGGCACATGTACACGGAAAAAGCACGGTGAGGCACTCTGCTTTACCTCTGCCTTTTTCATTTACACGTGTCCTTTCGGCAATGTCAATGCGATCAGGCCCCTGCAAGTATGGCAGCTGCACAGCTCCAAACAGAATACCCAGACAAAAAGAATTAGTGGGGACAGCAAACAATGACTATTACAGATTTATTCATGTAAAGGAGAACATAGAGAACAAAGATTAAGCAGACTGGTTTCAGCTATCTAATCCAGCCTTCTTCAGTGCATTAAATCCACAAAGCAAACATGCTCCTATTTATAGTATAGCCCCACCAAAGGTTACTTTAGGTAAATTGAACCAATTAAACGCATTAGAAGTATTCATTCACTCCTGGAGAGAACAAGGCACCTAATTTTATTATCCATTTTTTCTCCATATTATTTAGTAGCTGATGCCAACCTGATTTGTTGTTTCTGTTGCCCTGTATTCTATCAATGACCGTAAATCTAAACAAGGCTTTTGGGTGTTTCTCTGTATGTTCGTATAAAGCATTTGTTGTTTTTTTAATCTGATGACACTTAGGTGTTCTGATATCCTGAATTTGACATATCTAGATGTCTGTCCCATATAAAAAGCCGAACAGCTACAAGTAGCCATGTAAAATAACCCATTTTGTCTGACAATTGGCAAAAAAAGATATATTGAACACTTGCCCAGTGTTTTTACTAGTAAATTATTTAGTCCTCAGCATACTTTTACAGTGGGTACAGTGTCTGCATGGAAAGCAGCCCTTCAAGGGCCCACCTTCTAATGTTATTTGAGTTAGGCTGTTATCAGTTTTATTCCCTTGTTTATAAAGATTCATAAATGAACCAATGTTCTTGCCCCTCCTAAAAGAAAAGTGGCATGTAACATCCAAAAACGCACTGAGCTTAATATCAGCCAGTAAGATATTCCAATGCCTGCGGACACTGTTGATAAGGACATCTATGTTCCTGCCATAAGTGGTGACTAATCTGACTTTAGAGTTATTATTTGGGGTTTTATCCTTGTATTGAAGTAAACCTTCCCTGTTCTGGTTGGCTGCCCAACATTTGCCTTGACAAAAGTCCCCTTTTTTGTAGCCCCTGTCATTAAATCTCAACCAAATCTGACTCATATGCATGGTAAGTGTCAGCATCCGAACAAATCCGCTTCAGGCACAAGAATTGTGACTTTGGAATGTTTCTGCATATATGAGGAGGATGAAAGCTGGTGGCATGAAGCAAGAAGTTATACTGGGGGTATTTACGATAGACCTCAGATGTCAATGTATGGTCAGCATTCCTAATTACTAATACATCCAAAAAGGTAATTCTATCGGTATCGAACGTGATCTTGAACTGGAACCCCCATTTATTCTCATTCAAATAGGTAACAAACTCCTTGAGAAATACAATATCAGACCTCCACTCCAACCAGCAATCATCTGAATATCTCCTCCATATGTCGATCTCATCTATGTAAATATTATGGGTCCTATTGTAAATGATCTGTTCTTCGATGTAGGCCATAAAGAGATCGACATATATTGGAGCAAACGAAGCCCCCATTGCAGTCCCTTTGATTTGTAAATAGCAGTTGTTCTGATAATGCATAATATTTTTGGTTAATACATGCTCAGCCAAGCAGAGCA